>NW_024429078.1:2495566-2652535 GCF_009769625.2 Cygnus olor | reverse complement strand
CGGATGCCTTCACTCGAGTATAGTGAGTCCAACCTTTTTCTGCAGTTCTTACAGCTGTTTCAGTGATTAGTAATGGTCCTTCCCATTCAGGCCAGAGTTGATTCTTTCCAGGTCCGAATCAGGACCCAATTTCCTGGGTGATGGTGGTGGGGGTTTAAGCCAACAACCCACGGGTCCTGAGAGATGACAAAGATGAGGACAACCCCAGAATACTGTTCTTAAGAAAACTCTCTTGTTTCGAATTGTGGTATCTCATCCCTTCTGCCCAGATAGGGTAATCCGAACAGCATCTCATATGGTAAAATTCCTATATCCTTTCTTGGTGCTGTTTGAACCTGGAGGAGTGCTAAAGGTAAGCATTTTACCCAAGGAAGTTGGGTTTCTAACACTAATTTAGTTAATTGCTTCTTTAATGTCTGGTTCATTCACTTTACCTTCCCAGAAGAGGAGGGGTGCCAGGGGGTGTGAAAATCCCACTCAATCTCTAAGGCCTGCATTAACCCTTGCAGTACTTGTGAAGTGAAATGACTTCCTTGATCTGAATCAATGTTTTCAGCTATCCCATATCTAGGGACTATTTGCTCCAGTGATACCTTAGCCACTGTGTTTGCAGTGGCAGATACCCAGGGGAAAGCTTACACCCATCCAGTCACGTGGTCAATTAGGACAAACAAGTACTTAAGTCTCCCTGCTTTAGGTAACTCAGTAAAGTCTACCTGTATACTTTGGAAAGGTCGAATCCCTGGCTCCCGTCCCCTTCTAGGTGGGTTACGGATGACCTTTTTATTTACCTTTTGACATATGGTACATCCTCTGCATATTTGCTTCACTAAAGTGTATATTCCTACACAGACATACTTTCTTAGCACAACAGCACACATTGCTTGCACCTCCCAATGACTCTCTTGATGTAAAACAGCTAATATTTGCCTCACTGGTGCTTTATTCAGCATTTCTCTCCTATCAAGGAGTATCCATTTTCCTTCAGACTTCGTGGCTCCTGATTCCTTACCAAAAAATCTCTCTCTTAAAACTTTTTAGTTCTTTCTTAGTTTTCAGCAATTCCCTGAATCCTCTCTGGATTTATTCTTCGTTTTCCCTCAGACATTAGATGCCTTAAATACTTGACTTTTTTTTTTCTACATATTGTAATTTATTTTTCAATACTCCCAAGCCCTGTTTTCCCAGAAAGTTGAATAGCCTGTTAGTAGCTTCCTTCACAACTGTTTTCTCCTGATAAAAGATCATCCACATATTGTAACAGTAATACCTCCCTGGGAGGTTAGAATTGCCCCAAAATTTGTTCTAGAACTTGCCCAAATAAATCGGTGGCCCTGTAAACCCCTGAGGTAAAACTGTCCATCTGTATTGTTGCTTCCGCCCCCATTTCAGGGTCTTTCCAGTCAGAGGTGAATATATCTTTGCTCTCAGGGCCTGAGAGCACCCCATTAATAACACTGTTATTCCAGTCTAACAATTTACTATTTGAATGCCCAATTTCATCATCAAATCCCTTCCCAACAAGTTAGTCCCTGCCTTGGGTACATACAATAATTGCCCAGTGATCATTTTATCCCCTAGTCTCAGCTTGGTGTCCCCAAAAAATGGCACTGTTATCCCAGCCCCTTCTACCCCCATCACTTTTAGGGTTTCATTACTTAATTTAATCCCTGATACTTTACAGGCCAGTAATGACCTAGCTGCCCCAGTGTATTGGGTTCAATGGCAAGGTTCTGGTAGTGGAGGGGGCTGCAGTGGGAGCCCCCGCGAGAAGAATCCAGAAGCCTCCCCCCCCCGCCCCCCCGGGATACTTGGAAAACTGACAAAACACCACAGCAAATATACCAAAACTTCTAGACTGTTACTTAGATAATGCCTACATCCTCTTTCCCTGCTCATTCAGCTTCAAACAGCTCTGTCAAACACTACATACCACACCTTTAACACCTTCAAGAACCCTTTTTAACACTTCTTTTTATCTTTCTCCAGCCTGTACTTCCCCATTGTCCTTCTCTCCTCCTGTTCCTATTTGAAGTGGCCAGCCTGGCCACACTTCAAAGCCTGTCCCTGAGCTTTCCTTGCCTGCCATTCCTTCATCACTCTTCCTCTCCTTTCCATTTTGGTCCTGACTCCCCCTGAAGATTTTCTTCCTCTTTCTCCAACCCTCTGCCTCACTACCTGCTACACTGTCAGTACCATTAGTTTCGCTCTCTGCTTTTCCTTCTCATCTCCCCTCCTGACATACACCTTCAGGGCCTCCTGCAGGAGGACCCCCCCAGTGACTGTTCGCTACCTCCTCCCACCCTCCGGACCCCCCCCCTCCTCCGTGTATCTGACCAGGCTTCAACCACAAAATGAACTTTCAAGAGCCCCGGGGACACCGGCTCCCCGGGACTCACCCCGAGCACTCCCCCAACTCGACCTCAAGTCTCCCACATGACCCCTGTGCTGCGCACTATCACCACTCCAGCCAGGATCAGCAAGTGGGCACCCCTGCTCTGCAGGTATTACCCCTGGTCCTGGAGGATGAGCTCTTTCCCATTCTTGTATAGCAGCTCTCCTCCTGATCATTCTCTTTTCTTCCCATGTAAACAACATACTTAGTATATACATCATTTCCCCCCAAGAGTATAAGTTAGGTCCTAGGAACTGGTCTAATAGTTCAGCTAGCCTGATGGGGTCCTCAATTAAAGACTTCATCTCCTTCTTAAAACCCCTAACACCTCCGCTGGTAAAGGGGGGGGGGGGGGGGGGGGGGAGTTCACCTAAGAGGATACACAGTTAGTGTTAGTACCGTTAGTATCGGGGAAGGCAAAATTCTCAGTATCTCTTCTACCTTGTTCTAATTCTTGCCAGAGCCTACAGTACGCTATTCTCTAGGGACAGTGTTAATTACAGTCCCTGTCTCCCTTCCTGGAGCGACTGCTGCTGCCACCGGTGCAGTATTTGGATTATAGGGAGCATAACTTGGCTCCTTCTCCGAAAAAGGAATCTTATTGTTTACATATAAATTTAAAGCCTGAATTTTCATCAGACTCGTATTTTGGCCAAAACACTGCTGTTTCCTTAATTGGTTCTTTTGTCCAGACTGATACACAATATTTAACCATTTTCTTTTTTTATCATCTCCTCTAATTTTGGGATTATTTTTCCAATTTCTTATCATTCTTTAGGAAGAACTTTCGGTAGGCACTCCCCCAGGGATATCTCCCTGTCCCCTGGAATTCATATTTCCCATTTCTCCTAGCCCTTGTCAGTGTGCTGCTACAGAAATTTCCCTCCTGCAGGGTACCACACACTAACGTTCCGATTCTGGAAAATGGGGGTGTACTGCCAAGCACTTCACCGTGCAAGGGGTACCGTACACCAAATTTCCCAAGACTCTTCTTTCTCTCTCTTATCTCACGCTTCGTCCGTCTCCGGCCGCGCCCCTCGCGGAGCTACAGAACCACGGATCAGGACTCCACACTCGCTTCGTACAAAAGTCCGTCTCAACCACATGTCACTCAGAGTCTCACCCGACCCCCAAGGCAATACTTAATATTTCTTACCTTGGTCTGTGCACAGAGTTACTGGATCAATTCTTAACCCCGGAGTGCCTACCTTCTTCCCTTCCCCAGTACTTCATGGATCCTGTCTCTTTAATCAGTCTCGGGCCCTCTGTCAGCTCTCCGCAGAACCGCCACCGTCGATGCACAGGACCACTGAAATCAGTGGGGCATGCCTTCCTGCTGCTGCAGCGGCGGAGCTCCCCGGTAGGTGACTGGATCCCGGATGAGCCCCCATATTGTGAGAAACACTCCGTAGCCAATAACTTCGGCTCAGGCAAGGAGCTCAGTGAAGTAGTAATTTATTTGCAATTGCAATGGCAGGCATCCCACAAGCAGGAGCACACCTACTAGTCACACAGTACAGTTTATATACTTTATTTCTCGATGACCGGGACCCTCCCCTGTTTCCCCATTGACTGGGTAATCCAGGTTCACAACCTATCCAATGCTTCACAGACAATACATGGCCTTCAGTTGCCGGCCTGTTAAATTTCAAATTTCTTTTGACTATTTTACTGTTTGAAGTGGTAATGTTTCTTCACTTATCTGACTTGACTTGACATCGTGATTTTCACCTAATTGCTCTAAGGAGTCTTGTTGTCTGCATTTTACAACGCTGTGTGTTAAGCTGTTGTTGTGTTTTAAGCAGGTCTATGGTTAAATAGACCAGATAAACACCACACAGCCATTCGCTCACCCTCCCCCCTCCCTCTCTGGGATAACGGAGAGAAACGGGAAAGTGAAGCCTGTGAGTTTAGATAAAGACAGTTTAATAAGACAGGAAAATAATAATAACAATAATAATAATAATAATAATAATAATAATAATAATAATAATGGGAATAGTACTACTAATGTGTATGAAACAAGTGATGCACAATGCAATTGCTCACCACCCGCTGACTGATGCCCAGCCTATCCCCGAGCAGCTGCCCCCTCCACCCCGGCTAGCCACCCCTATATATTGTTCAGCATGACATCAGATGGTATGGAATACCCCTTTGGCCAGTTTGGGTCAGCTGTCCTGGGTCTGTCCCCTCCCAGCTCCTGCTGCACCCTCCAGCCTACCCGCTGGCAGGACAGAGCAAGAAGCTGAAAAGTCCTTGGCTTGGTGTAAGCACTGCTTTGCAACAATTAAAACATCAGCATGTTATCAGCGCTCTTCTCATCCTAATCCAATACATAGCACCCTACCAGCTACTAGGAAGAAAATTAACTCTGTCCTAACTGAAACCAGGACAGATATCCACCCCTTATTCCATACCATTTATGTCACGCTCAGGTTACGCTCTTTCCAATACATTCTAATTAATCACCATTTTCATTTATGGTATATAGCAACCATGGTAGTGATGACATACAGTGTTATCTGATAATTAACATACTACAATTCAACTCATGGGCTATTCTCACCCAGTATTAGGTCCCCTTGAGGTACACACCGGACCTCCCCATTCTTTTGCATTACCCACCAAGTGCATCCAGGTCCCTGAGCAAAAGCAATCCCACGAATGGGTTTGCCTTTTCCTGAGGCAGGAGTAGCCCAGACTGTCTTACCCAGCATGTTTCTTACGTGCACTACAGGGACTTTATCCCCTTCTACAGTGCGTAACAGGTTTGATTGGGCAGGTCCAGCTCGGTTGGCAGATCCCCTAGTATTGACTAACCAGGTGGCCTTTGCCAAATGTGTTTCCCAATTTTTGAATGTCTCAGCACCCATTGCTTTCAGTGTAGTCTTTAACAGTCCATTGTATCGTTCAACTTTCCCGGAGGCTGGTGCATGATAGGGGATGTGATACACCCACTCAGTGCCATGTTCTTTGGCCCAAGTGTCTGTAAGGTTGTTTCGGAAATGAGTCCCATTGTCTGACTCAATTCTTTCTGGGGTGCCATGTCGCCATAGGACTTGCTTTTCAAGGCCCAGGATAGTGTTCCGGGCGGTGGCATGGGGCACAGGATATGTTTCCAGCCATCCGGTGGTTGCTTCCACCATTGTAAGTACGTGGCGCTTGCCGTTGCGGGTTTGAGGGAGTGTGATGTAATCAATCTGCCAAGCCTCTCCATATTTATATTTCAGCCATCGTCCTCCATACCAAAGAGGCTTTGACCGCTTGGTTTGCTTGATTGCAGCACATGCTTTTTAAAATCATGAATAACCTGTGCTATAGTGTCCATGGTCAGGTCCACCCCTCGATCACGAGCCCATCTGTATGTTGCATTTCTACCTTGATGACGCAAGGTATCATGGGCCCATCGGGCTATAAATAATTCACCTTTATGTTGCCAGTCCAGGTCCACCTGAGCCACTTCAATCTTAGCAACCTGATGCACCTGCTGGTTGTTTCAATGCTCTTCAGTCGCCCAGTTCTTGGGCACATGAGCATCTACATGGCATACTTTTACAACCAGGTTCTCTACCCAGGAATCCGTGAATCAGTATAGAGATAGATAACTGGCTACTTTTCTCGTTCAGCAATATCTAAAGCCAGCTGAATGGCTTTCACTTCTGCAAACTGACTCGATTCACCTTCTCCCTCAGCAGCTTCTGCAACTCGTCGTGTAGGACTCCATACAGCAGCCTTCCATCTCCGATGCTTTCCCACAATACGACAGGACCCATCAGCGAACAGGGCATATTTCTTCTCATTTTCTGGTAGCTTGTTGTACAGTGGGGCTTCTTCAGCACGGACCACTTCCTCCTCCGGTGATATCCCAAAATATTTGCCTTCTGGCCAGTCCACAATCACTTCCAAGATTCCTGGGCGACTGGGGTTTCCTATTCGAGCCCGCTGAGTAATCAGTGCAACCCACTTGCTCCATGTAGCATCAGTTGCATGATGTGTAGAGGGGACCCTTCCTTTGAACATCCAGCCCAGTACCGGCAGTCGGGGTGCCAGGAGGAGCTGCGCTTCAGTACCGACCACTTCCGAAGCAGATCGAACTCCTTCTTATGCTGCCAATATCTCCTTTTCGGTTGGAGTGTAGCGGGCCTCAGATCCTCTGTATCCCCGACTCCAAAACCCCAGGGGTCGACCTCGAGTATCCCCAGGTTCTTTCTGCCAGAGGCTCCAGGTGGGGCCATTCTCCCCGGCTGCGGTGTAGAGCACATTCTTTACATCTGGTCCTGTTCGGACTGGCCCAAGGGCTACTGCATGAACTATCTCCTGCTTAATTTGTTCAAAGGCTTGTCGTTGCTCAGAGCCCCATTCGTAATCATTCTTCTTACGGGTTACTTGGTAGAGCGGGTTTACAATCAGACTGTAATTTGGAATGTGCATTCTCCAAAACCCCATGTCACCTAGGAAAGTTTGTGTTTCTTTTTTGCTATTTGGTGGAGACATAGCTGTTATTTTGTTGATCACATCCATTGGGATTTGACGACATCCATCTTGCCATTTTATTCCTAAAAACTGGATCTCTCGTGCAGGTCCTTTAACTTTATTTTGTTTTATTGCAAAACCGGCCTTCAGAAGGATTTGGACTATTTTCTTCCCTTTCTCGAAAACTTCCTCTGCTGTGTCACCCCACACAGTGATGTCACCGATGTACTGCAGGTGTTCAGGAGCTTCACCCTGCTCCAGCACAGACTGGATCAGTCCATGGCAAATGGTAGGGCTGTGTTTCCACCCCTGGGGCAGCCGATTCCAGGTGTATTGGACTCCCCTCCAAGTGAAAGCAAACTGTGGCCTGCACTCTGTTGCTAGAGGGATGGAGAAAAATGCATTAGCAATACCAATTGTGGCGCGCCACTTGGCTGCCTTTGATTCCAGTTCGTACTGCAGTTCTAGCATGTCTGGCACTGCAGCACTCAGCAGTGGAGTGACTTCGTTCAGGCCACGATAGTCCACTGTTAGTCTCCACTCGCCATTAGACTTTCGCACTGGCCATATGGGACTATTAAAAGGTGAATGAGTCTTGCTGATCACTCCTTGGCTCTCCAGTTGACGAATTAGCTTATGGATGGGAATCAGGGAGTCTCGGTTGGTGCGATATTGCCGCCAATGCTTGGTCGTGGTAGCGATTGGCACTTGCTGTTCTTCGACCCTCAGCAACCCCACAACAGAATCGTCGAATCATAGAATATCCCGAGTTGGAAGGGACCCATAAGGATCATCAAGTCCAACTCCTGGCAGCGCACAGGTCTGCCCAAAGTTTAGACCATGTGACTAAGTGCACAGTCCAATCTCTTCTTAAATTCAGACAGGCTTGGTGCAGTGACTACTTCCCTGGGGAGCCTGTTCCAGTGTGCAACCACCCTTTTGGTGAAGAACCTCTTCCTGAAGTCCAACCTAAACTTCCCCTGCCTCAGCTTCACACCGTTCCCGCGGGTCCTGTCACTGGTGATAACGGAGAATAGGTCACCTGCCTCTCCACTCCCCCTCGCGAGGAAGTTGTAGACTGCGATTAGGTCCCCCCTCAGCTTCCTCTTCTCCAGGCTGAACAGGCCAAGTGACCTCAGCCGCTCCTCATGTGTCTTCCCCTCTAGGCTCTTCACCATCTTCGTCGCCCTCCTCTGGACACTCTCCAACAGTTTCACGTCCTTTTTGTACTGTGGTGCCCAGAACTGCACACAGTACTCGAGGTGAGGCCGCACCAGTGCAGAGTAGAGCGGGACAATCACTTTCCTTGACCGACTAGCGATGCCGTGCTTGATGCACCCCAGGATACGGTTGGCCCTCCTGGCTGCCAGGGCACACTGCTGGCTCACATTCAACTTGCTGTCAACCACAACCCCCAGATCCCTCTCTGCGGGGCTGCTCTCCAGCATCTCGTTGCCCAGTCTGTACGTATAGCCAGGGTTGCCCTGTCCCAGGTGCAGGACCTGGCATTTGCTTTTGTTAAACTTCATGCGGTTGGTGATTGCCCAGCTCTCCAATCTGTCCAGAGGGTCCTCCGAGAGACCGGGCAAGGTAAACAACTGTTTAATGTCCTCTGTCTCTAAGGCAGCTATGCCTTTTGGGTCCTTGAAATATCCTCGTCTAAGATAGTCTATGCCAAGGATGCACGGAGCATCCGGGCCAGTCACAATACGGTGCTTTTGCCACTCATTTCTGGTTAGACTCACTTCAGCCTCCAATACAGTTAACTGCTGGGATCCCCCTGTCACGCCATAAATACAGATGGGCTCTGGCCCTTTACAGCTTGATGGCATTAGAGTACATTGTGCACCGGTGTCTACTAAAGCCTTATACTTCTGTGCGTCAGACGTGCCAGGCCATCGAATCCACACAGTCCAATAAACTCGATTGTCCCTTTCCTCCCCCTGGCTGGAATCAGGGCCCCTCTAGTCCTGGTCAGAATCTTCATTTCTGTGTTTAAAGGACTGCCTGCTGGAAATAGGAGCAGCAAGTTTCTCAGAGAACCCCCCTTTTGTGACTGTTTTTCCTTGCAACTCACTTACCCGTGCCTCTAGGGTCGAGGTAGATTTTTCCATCCCATTTTCTCATGTCCTCTCCATGATCACATAGGTAAAACCACAGGGTGGCATGGGGTGTATACCCACTGTATCGTCTTCCTTGCACGGATGAATGCTTACCCCTAATAGCTGAGACACTGGTTTGTACAGGTGGGGAGGAAGATAAATTCTCTAAGTTGGTGGACCCCTTCAGAAAGTTTCTCCACAGCCGAGACGCAGGCCTGTAGGGAAGAGGAAAGACTTCCTTCGTACTGCCGGAGTTGTTTAGCCAATTCATCCACTGTGGGTTCCTCATCCTCTTTCCAGGCCATTATTGCCAATGAGCTGGCATATGATGATGGTGCACTCCGTACAAACTGCTGCCACATGGGTGGTGTACACTTGACTTCATCTGGATCTGTGGATATTTGTTCGTTGTCTAGGTCCTCATAAATCACCTCCCGTACAGCTAATTCCCTCAGGTACTGGATTCCCTTCTCCATAGTGGTCCACTTGCCTGGTAGATGTACAAGTTCTTCCTTGAAGGGATACCTTTCCTTCACAGCTGACAGGAGACGCCTCCAGAGGCTGTAAGGTCATGCTCCTTTTCCAATTGCTTTGTCAATGCCTGCATCTTGAGCAAGGGATCCCAGCCGCCTGGCTTCCCTGCCCTCTAATTCCACACCATTGGCTCCAGTGTCCCAGCACCGGAGCAGCCAGGTGACAAGCTGCTCGCCTATGCAGCGACCAAAATCTTTTCACACATCTCATAGCTCACGCTGGTATAGGTTTCGGGTAATTACTGTTGATTTTTCGACATCTTCATCTTCATCCTACATTTCCTCTGATGGCCCAGCCTCGTCTTCTCTATACCTAGACCTAGCAGAAGACTCTCTGCATTCTAAACGACCAGAATCTCTATACCATTTTTTCACCTTGTCTACAGGGGCAACTGACACTGATACAGTTTGTTTCCCTGGCTCAACCTTGGGGCCCCTTGTAGGACTTGGAGTGCCCTCTGGGCCTGTCTCAGGACTTGGAGTGGCCGCAGGGTCTGTCACTGGGGTTATATTGGCATCGAATGCAGCTCGGTAAGCATAGGCCAAGCCCCAGCATGTTGCAGTGATTTGTGTATCTCTGGTATTGCCAGGGTGATGACACACCTTTTTCAAGCACTCTACCAGTTTTTTAGGATTTTTCCGTTGTTCACATGTGAATTTCCAAAGCACTGGAGGTGCCCACTGCTCTAGATGCCTGCCCATATCCTCCCAGTCTCCCTGCCACTCATAACTATCCTGCCTCAGGACAGATCTCTGGACACTCTTAAGTATTTGTTTAACCTTAGACAAAATCTGAAGCGCATTCAGGAGACTTAATAATAAGAATATGCTGGTCTGAGTATCCCAAGGATATTCGAAGTTGTGGAAAGCTACCATAACTCGCCTAGAGTTATGAAATGGGTAGAGGAGAAAGGGAGAGTGAACAAGTGGGAAAAAACATCTTCCCCTGACCCCTCCATAGATTGACTCCGTGAAGAAAAAGCATGAAAGGTGTAATTATTAATAGTTTCTTAGGTAGGGTTCCCAAAGTATGGAGTTGACGGCAATGCTGAGTACAAATACCAGGTTAGTCTAATGGATGGTAATTTTATCATATCATAAGCCAGTGTTACACAGTACAGCAACATAATAACCCTGTACCAACCCCCAGAAGTGATAAGCAACACGACAGGGAACACATACAGTAAGTAATGTGCTATATAACTCCGTTTGGAAAGCAGGCACAGCAGACTTGAGATCACAGAAATCAGCATTGTTATTAGCAACTATTAAACTGATGTAATGCTTATAAGAATTTTGTTTTAACACGCTCTGGTCCGATCTGTCATTATCTCAACCCTTCGTGCCCCACGTTGGGCGCCAAAAGGACTGTTGTGGTTTAACCCGGCTGGCAGCTAAACACCACACAGCCGTTCGTTCACCCTCCCCCCTCCCTCTCTGGGATGGGGGAGAGAAATGGGAAAGTGAAGCCTGTGAGTTGAGATAAAGACAGTTTATTAGGACAGAAAAGAAAAGAAAATAAAAATAATAATGATAATAGTACTACTAGTAATAATGTGTACAAACAAGTGATGCACAATGCAATTGCTCACCACCCGCTGACCGATGCCCAGCCTATCCCCAAGCAGCTGGCCCCCCACCCCGGCCAGCCCCCCCATATTATTTGTTCAGCATGACATCAGATGGTATGGAATACCCCTTTGGCCAGTTTGGGTCAGCTGTCCTGGGTCTGTCCCCTCCCAGCTCCTGCTGCACCCCCAGCCTGCCCGCTGGCAGGACAGAGCGAGAAGCTGAAAAGTCCTTGGCTTAGTGTAAGCACTGCTCTGCAACAATTAAAACATCAGTGTGTTATCAACATTCTTCTCATCCTAAATCCCAAACACAGCACCCTACCATCTACTAGGAGGAAAATTAACTCTATCTTAGCTGAAACCAGGACAATGACAAGAGTTTTGACTGTTTCCAAAAGCAACTAAACAAATTAGTGGAAAAAAAAAAAAAAGAATCCCATCAAGAGCTATTAAAGGCAAAGATACCATCTTAAGAGGCCTGGGAGCAGAGAGGGTATGGCCATATGCACCCTGTTTCTCATGCTTCTCTCCAAAACTTTCATTACTGGGAAGTGGCAGAAGGCAGATTTGGGAGGAGGAGGGTGTCTCTGCTCCTCGCTGCCTGTCCTTGTGTTTTTTTGGTAGAAATTCTGGGTAGGCTGGGGACAGGCCATGGGAAGAAGCAGTGGTAAGCTGTGTTTGGGCGCAAACCCAGGAAGAGCTAAAGAAACTGGCAGGGAGTAGAAGAAACCCAAGTCCAGCCTCATCCCATCTACATTTCAACTTGGCTCCTTAACAAAATGTGACTTCCCTTTCAAACCTGTCTGTGGTCAGTAGGGACAGAGGCGCTGTCAGAGGGCTGATGATAAGGACAACCGTTTGGAGGCTCACCAGAAGTCCCTGACAGCAGCGAGCAGTGTCCACCTCAGACAAATACATCATGACAAGTGTACAGTGGTGCTTCCCCAGCATGTCCTCCCAGCTGCCAGCAATCTGCTGCTCTGGGACTTCCTCAGCAGTGAGCACTACTTTCTTTGCCAACTCCATCACTAATTTTGTGACTGCAAAATGCTGCAACGCCGCTAGCCGGTGACAGCCAGATGCCCAGCTGCCTGGTGAATCCCCGCATGCTGCAGATCACAGATAATTTACAGTGACATAGAGTCAGGAGCAATGTGTGGTCTCACCTCCTGTTGCTCCATGTGAACATTGAGCACCATGCACTTCCCAGGGGGTGGCACTTCCCTGTCTAGTCAGGTTACTGCTGCAGTATCAGCCCATGCATCCCCTGGTGCTGAAGGTGTGGGTTAGAGCTCAGGAAGGCTTACACAGCAGCATGAGACCCATAGAACAAGTCCAAGAACAGGAAAGCACATTTAGCTTTGATATTTGCTGAGAAGTTGCAACTTGAGGGCTCAGGAGAGAGCTCCAGCATGCCATGCAGGGATGAGGCAGCTGCTGGCCAGAGAAACTCCGTGACTATGAAGCATCCTTTCAAATGGAGGAGATGCTGCCTCTCTGGACTCATGTGGACACTCAGGTGGATCCCCTGAGGGGTGAAGTGGCAGTCCAGACAGGTGACTGTGGGGAGCTCTGGTATCTGGAGACCCACCTGGGTCCTGAGGGAGGAAAGGGCTGTCGTGGGTGCAGGTGTGCCCTGCTTAAGGAACTCCTTGAGCAGGTGACTGGGCTGCAGCGAGAAAGCAGCAGCCTGAGGGGCTCCTGGGAGTCTCTGAGGGTAAGAGACAGGAGGTGTCAACCTGCCCCTGCTGATACCCTGCAGCCCCCTCCTATGTCCCTGCCAGCAGTAGAAGCTGACCCAGCTGATCATATGCAGGACAGAGGGCTTGACCGCCCACAAGAGAAAAGGGGCTGGACCCTCGTCACAGCTCGCAGCAGAAGGAGACGTTTGCCCCCGACACCCACGATGCCACCAACCCCCATGATGTCCTTGGGAAATAGATTCGAGGCTCTTAGGCAGGAAAAGGAAGAGGTTGAGGGTCTGGACAGTAGTCGGAACCCAGGAAGCAACCCGGAGAAGCGTGTCAACATTGGGGGAAGTACTCAGCGTAGGGATCGGGACCGGACGGGGTGCTGCATCACAACCAGTGCCACAAAAAAAGAACGGAGAGTCTTAGTGATAGGAGACTCCTTGCTCAGGGGCACCGAGGCTCCCATTTGTCGACCAGACAATCTATCCAGAGAGGTGTGCTGTCTTCCTGGGGCACGTGTCAGAGACATTAGGAAGGCTCTGCCTTTTAATGCACGCCAGGATCCCATTGTCCCTCTTGGCCACCAGGGCACACTGCTGGCTCATGGTCAACCTGTCGTCCACCAGGATCCCCAGGTCCTTCTCCTCAGAGCTCCTTTCCAGCAGGTCGTCCCCCAGCCTGTACTGATACGTCCGGTTGTTCCTTCCCAGGTGCAGGACTCTACACTTGCTCTTATTAAACCTCGTTTGGTTTCTTCCTGCCCATCTCTCCAGCTGGTCCAGGTCTCGCTGAATGGCAGCACAGCCTTCTGGCGTGTCAGCCACTCCTCCCAGCTTCGTGTCATCGGCGTACTTGCTGAGGGCGGACACTATTCCCTCATCAAGGTCGTCGATGAAGATGTTGAACAAGACCGGACCCAGCACCGACCCCTGATCAAGCCCTCTGAAAAACAACAAGGCTTGTTCCAAGTCTCCATCCCCATTCATATATATAAATTAAAAAATATTTTATAAAAAAAAATATGCGGAGGGCTCCAACTTGCCTTGGGACAAAAGGTAACCTGGAGTAATAATGCTGTAGGGGCTATAGCAGTGAGAGGGGCAGCTCATCATGTCCCCACATGCCTTTGCCGAAGGCATTTGGGAGAGTGAAGCATTATAAAAGCCACTCTGTGAGCTTGTGCTTTCAACCTGGTCCTTTCCCAATGGAGAAAATCTCATTTTCCACCACTAATTGATGCACAGAGCCAGTCTGCTCACTGAAATTATGGAGAAGAAAGAATATATTTTTTTTTATTGACCATCTATTACCATTCTACATGAGGTAAGTTTAAAAAGGTGCCAAAGAGCAGTTTAAGAAATTAGCTGTTCTTAGCATTTTCTCTTCTTTCTGCCTGACTTGGGTCCTCAAAACCTTAATTAAAACTAGGGAGTGCTTCCAGTGCAAGACACTGCAGATGTGCAGATGCCACACAGCAGAGCACTGTGCTCCTCTGGGGACCTCTGATGGGACTGGGAGCAGGAGCAGAGGGGAGTCCTGCACGGGGAAAGGGAGCTCATTGCGCTGCCTGTCCTGGGGGCAGCCCAGGGGCTGGGGGAGATCAAAGGGCAACAGGTACAGGAGCCTTCCCTCCTCACCACTGGGGGAACTGGGGGAGCAAACACTTCCAGCCTCATCCCCAAATGCTGTTCCTGGAGTGGAGGAAGGAGGTGGGAGTTCTGGTCCATGGGATGGGGGTGATGGGCATCTCAATCCTCCTTAGCTGTAGGAGCCCCTCCCCCCCCCGGAGGTGCTGCAGGAAGCACTGCTGGATCCAGGGCTGGGTGAGAGCGGTCTTGCTTGTCCAGGGAAGCAGGCAAACATCATGCCCTCCGTGTGATAGTGTTGAGGTCTCTCTCCTATTCCCTGACAGCAGTGAGCAGACAGATACACTTCACTGGAGGAGTTTCCCCACTCACTACTCACTACTGGGAAACATTTCTCCTCCTCCTGCCTCCCGTTATACCCCATGCTGACAAGTAGCAGCAGCACCAGGCACTTCGGTGTGCCTGGAGGAAAGAAGGGGTTCTGCACAGATCTTCAAGCACATTGTGCCGTGATGTGCCATGCTTGAGGGAGAGAAGCTTGACGTAGGTTGGGTCAGTCAAGGCCAAGAGCTAGGTTAAAGGAAGAGCAAATACCAGCTTGCAATGATGAATAAGTTGCCAGAAAAATAGGAGGGCAGACTGACAAGATTGTACTTACGTTTGTGTTCCTCCTTAGCTTCCCCTCTCATTCTAGTAGGTCAAGTGGGATACTTTCTTCACGGACTCACAATAGATTTTCTTTGCCTCAGCGAAGCAGTGCCTTCCTCTCCCCAGTGGCCAGCCATGCTGGGCATCCAAGCTCACAGAGCAGGGAAGAAGCTTCACTGCTGCCAGCACGTGCCAGCTGCAGCCTTGTTCTTATCTTCTTCCAAATGATTAAAGATAGCAAGCATATCTCCACCTGCTCACCACGGGCCTCAGCCCAACGCTACCATCTGCACCAAGGCAGGAAAAGGGTGAGGAGGATGGAGGAGTGAAGGGCAAATCCTCCTTCCAGCAGTCAGGCAAAACTGTTGGTAGGCTCCGTGGCTAGGCTACAGCTCCCTGGAGCTTCTCCCTTGGCCTCTTCCCTAATGCTGGTTTAGGCTGGAGAATAAAAATGTAACGTGGAAGAAGGATGGGCATGGAAGTAAATGCTGGCTCAGCTGGAGACAGAAGAGGGCCCACCTGCCTTCTGCATCATCAAACAGACATGCACAGATGGGATGCTGTCCTTAAGACTGGTCACCATGACCTTGCAGGAAGGTTAAATGTGGATCGCTTTGCTCCAGATGACTCCACCTGTTGAAATCCAAGGACAGAGAGTGGCTGGAACTGCTCACGATGTGGATTTACAGGCTCTGGATGGAAGCTGTCACAAGCTCTCTGTCTGGCAGTTACTGGCTGAGCAAGCAATGAGAGCTGGGTCAATGCCACCCAGGTTCATTGCCCTCTGGGACTGCCTGCTTTAGCTGTAGTTGAAACAGCATCTTTAGTTTGTTTGCCATGAAAACCTCCAGAGCCAAGCCTGTCAGTTTGTGTCCTGCCCCAGTTCCTGCCCCTCGACTGCTACTGAAGCGCAGGGACGTGACTAACCAGTAAGGAGGGAATCCTTACCCCATCCTCAGCTGGCTGTGATCAGGAGTGACCACAGCAGATGAGACTGAAATTCTGTGCTGGACCACACCGGGTTCTTCATCTCCAAAGTGTCCTGAGTCCTTTGGAGCAACTGGTACATCTTCTGTTATGGGACAAATGTGGTGCATCCAGACACCACGGTTCAAAAAATGCTGGAGATTCTTCTGCCTGGCTTCATGACAGGCTTTCACTCAGCCTTTCTCCTGCTCATGGGCACTGAATAACTGCACAGAGCTGCCACTTTTACATCAGGTCTGCATAGGAGCACCCCTCTGTCTTGCCATCAAAGAGGGCTCAGTGACTTCCAGCTGACTCCATGCTAGCTGCATGCAAGGGCTGGAGCAAGAGAGGTCCTCTTTGGGGTATCTCCTTGCTGCGTGGATGAGAACACAAAGAGGAGGCTCTGCAGCGGCTGTGCCTGTGCTGCCATCAAGCACGGGGCAGGCAGCGCCACGAGCAGGAGCTTCTGCACATCACGCAGGCCCTGGGAGTCATGCTGCATGCAGCTGGGTACCATCTGTTCCTGCCTTCCTACCAACTGCTCATCCCTCTCACATCCATGGGGCTCTTGTTAACACAGCGCTCCACTGATCGAACTCTGCCATCATGCTGGCTTCAGTTTTCCTCTCCCTCCTCCTCCTCTGAGGAGTCTTCAGAGGGTTACTCCACCCCTGCTTTAATTAGCACTGGGGAGAAAGTGACAACAGCTCTTAGCTGATCGTGGCAGGTAGGAGACCTAATAAACCCCAGGAGAGGATGGGCGACTGCAGAAATCAGGGTAGTAAAATCAGAAGCCTCTGAAGCAAGGCTGGGCTCTGCAGCTGGTTAGTATTCAGCTGGAACACCGCGCTGTTACAGACAATGCATTAACATCAAAGCCGCTGGGTCAGTGGTTTTAGTTAAGTGATATATTTGGTATTGTATTTTTATTGTGTGTTTTTTACACCGTGTTTTTATTTTTATGTTTTCATATTCGAGTTTTTTGCAGGAATTTAGTGCTGCCGAGAAGCACTCTATCGACAAAGCCGGAGATTGAAGACTTTTGTCTATATCCAGAGAAGGCATCATGTTAGCAGTGCACTGGCACCACGCTGGCTCTCTGCCCTGCTCACAGGTACCACCTTTAGAGACGAGGCAGCAGTACCACCTTGTGCTGGCACTACCAGCAGGGATGGATGAGGATACGTATTTTTGGGGACCCGAGCTAGGTTAAGACACTCTGAAGCCCAGGTTCCCCAAAGTCCTCATTCTCCTATACCCCACTGTGCCAGAGGGAGTTGGGCACATCGCACTGGCATCTCAGGGCAGTGGGTGCAATGGATGCTTCATGGAGGGTAGTGAGTTTGTGGCAAGCAAGCCACAATCTCCTCTAATAGCGGGGTTCAGGAAATCCCATCTTCTGGGGAAAAGAGGAGACTTCAGTCCCCCTCCCGTAGGACCAAGATCTGTGCTGGGATCAGGCCTGGCTGGGCGATGAGCAGGTGGCACGATGAAGTCCCCTGTCTCCTCCAGCACTGGTCAAGGGCGCAGGGTGAAACAGGTCACTGGTGCCACTCAGTGCCTCTCCGCCCTTGCTCCTCTCCTCCCCCAGCACATCACCTTCCCCCACGCTCATAAAAAGCTGAATTGACAGCAGAGGAGAGGATTAACCTTTGCCACCTGTGTAGGCTGCAGCGTACAAATACTTCTCTCCAAAGCATCAAGTAGTAAATGAGTCTTCATCTTTATCAAACACCTTGGAGTCCATTTGCCATGTCTCCCCAAAGGCAGCACAGTGGGGCAAGGCAGTGTGTGAAATACGGGAGGACCATAAATTTCTCTAGCACTGTATGGGCATTTTACAGCTTGCAGTTTTCAGTGAGAAGTGGCTGTAAATAATGGAGGGGGAAATCTGCCACCTGTCTCCAGGGGAGGATTTATTTGGGTGTAAGTGCCATAGATCTTCATGTGTATGCTGCTGCTGTAAATAAGCAAAGTTTAAGCAGTGACCGGAGTCTGTCTCTTTCTCTCTCTCTCTCTCTCATACTCTCTGCTGTTTCACCTGTTTGTTCCCCTCTGTTTCCCTGCTGTTATAGACTATGGCTCAATCCTGAGGTGGGCATATGCCTGGAGAGTCACTCAAGGAGGAAGGAAGTGGGTTGCTGTGATTGATTATACATTTTGCTTTCACATTCAACCCAAATGCTTTCACATTCATCCCAAAGGATTCAAGGGGAAGAGAAGCTGATAGTTAGGATTCAGGACCCGCTGCTGCGTACTCTTCAAATGCTCCTTTGAGTTCTTGGTTCAGGATTTTCATGATGCTGTTATTCTTGTGCAGAAGCATATGGTTTGCTCCAGTCTTTGCTGTGCTGCTGCATGCCAGCCCTGTTTCAGGTCTCTGTGCTCAGGAAGCTGCTGAGAGTATCTGGAGGGAAGTTAACTCTTTGAAGACCTCTTGCAAGCATCAAAGCTGCCAGCCCATGGAGCGTTCTGGGGACATCTCCAGGCTGTGGCATGTACCCTGGCCACCATGCGAAAAGGGCTTTGCAGAGGTCTGGCACTGTCAGAACAAGTAGGATGTGTCCCTCGGGCATGGGCCAAGTTGCAAGGCAAGACCAGGGCTGTGCAGCTTCGCTTCGGGGGACAGCAAAGGACCCGAATATGTCACTGGCGGTGGACATAGTAAAGCAGCATTCAAAGGAAGAGCAGGTTTCCACCCGCATCCCACAGTCTAGCTTGCTTGAGTCCCATGCAACCAAGACCCAAGCAGGTGTCCTTTTCCTTAGGCTACGTCTGGGAGTAGAGAAGCAGATGTTGGACATACCTTGCTGAGAGTGCAAGAGGCTGCCCCAGCCTGTGCACACTGCACAGGAGGAGGAGAACACAGCCCGTGGGTTTTGTCACTAGGAGGCGGTGTCTGTTGCTGGCACTGCTGCAAGAAACCCACTCGCCATGTGCTATCAGTCACTGTCAATTCAGAAGCATCCTTCTTCCATGCTGTGGTGTGATTGCCTAAAGTAACTAGGAAAATCAAACTATTATTCTTACTTTAAAGAAAAGTACAGCATTGAAGAGATTTTCAGAGCAGGGCGCAGCTGCATGACCTGAGTGTTCCCCAGGTTTCTAACCTTGGATGTTACCACACCAGGGGAACCTGGTGTGCTAACTCTAAGGATCAATATGGAGCGTAGAGCGGCATGGAGACACTGCGGCTAGGCTCTGTGACAAGAGGGGGACTCGATTGTTTTGTGCACACTGAAATTGATAAACTGTATATTTGCCACCCTGAGCCGATGACCTGTCATGTTTTTGACAAAATGCTGTACTCTAGTGAACTTTTGCTCATTATAATATCATTATAATACCAAAACACACCTCCATCCCAAAAGCTACTTGCCTCCAAGGTGCAACCACCCCTCACTGAGCACACGCTCTGAATTTCTCGGAGCCTATACCTTTAAACGAAGGCGAGAAAAGTTTTCACCAATCACAGCTAAGATATGCTTGACTAGAGTCACTCAAGCTCCACCTTAAGGATAGAAAATAATATAAATTGGCTTAAGGGAGAGGGGATGTTAAGGAAGATACCATCATCAGGAAAGATACCATCATGAAGATACCATCCTGACTTCTGGATCAGTCATCAGTCGATGGGCTGAGCCTCTCTTCCTGCCCCCCCCCCCCCCCCATTGGGATGCCTTTGGGTGAGATTTAAGCGCTTGAATAATCTCTAGAGTCTCTGTGCCTTTTTAACACGTTAATAGCCAGGCTGTACACCTGAGTATTTCATGCATGCTAGCTTGCTTTTGCAGACAGTAAATTATCGCTGGCAATCCGAAGAACCTGTGTAGCTGTTGCTGCAATAAATTACACTTAATTGCATTGATCCTAGCCGTGATAGTTCTCATTTAGCACGACTAGAGTAAGGGCATGTTAAGTTGTTGGAGAATCCGTGATTGTGATAGTTCAGTATCCTGAATCTGGCCGGGCCCACATCAGTCAATACGTTAGTGGTGACTCTGTGTGGTGGTTTTACTCGGGTGGGCAGCCAAGCTCCACCACAACCGCTCTCTCATTCCCCCACCTCAAAGAGGAACGGGGAGAAAATACGATGAAAAGGGCTGAAGGGTTGAGATAAGGATAGGGAGATCGTGCAGTAATTATCATGACGGGCAAAACAGACTCAGTGTAGGGAGATAGTAAGATTTATTGCCTATTACTAACAAGCTAGAGAAGTGAGAAACAAAGGAAAGAAACCAAAAGCACCTTCCCCCCCATCCGCCCTCTTCCATCTCCTCCCCCCGAGCGGCGCAGGGGAACACGAGAATGGGGGTTGCGGTCTGTCTATAGTGCTTCTTCACCGCCGCTCCTTCTCGGTCACTCTCTTCCCCTATGCTGTGGGGTCCCTCCCACGGGATGCAGTCCTTGCGGAACTGATCCGGCGTGGGCTTCCAACAGGCAGCAGCTCTTCAAGAACTGCTCCAGATATGGGTCCATACCACGGGGTCCATCCCTCAGGAGCACACTGCTCCAACCTGGGTCCCCCACGGGCAGCAGCTCCTGCCAGGTCACCTGCTCCTGCGTGGTCTCCTCTCCACGGGCTACAGGTCCGGCCCGGAATCTGCTCTGGCAGGGGTCTTCCACAGGCCACAACCTCCGTCGGTGCAGGTCCACCTGCTCCACCGTGGTTTCCTCCACGGGCTGCAGTGGGACAGCCTGCTTCACCATGGTCCTTACCACAGGCCGCAGGGGACTTCTGCTCCGGTGCCTGGAGCACCTCTCCCCCTCCTTCTTCACTGACTTTGGCGCCTGCAAGGCTGTTTCTCACTCCTCTCACTCTCCCAGCTGCTATGTGGTGCAGTGTTATTTATTTTTTTTTTCCCTGTCTTAAATATGCTCTCACAGAGGCGGAAACAACATTGCTTATTGGCCCGTCTCTGGTCACCAGCGGGGCCCTTACCTAACATGGGGCAGCTTCTAGGTTCTTCTCACAGAAGCCACCCCTATGGCCCCCTGCTACCAAAACCTTGCCATGTAAACCGACTACAACCTGTGACCGTGATAGTTCAGTACCCTGAATCCGACCAGACCTGTAATGGTTAACCGGTTACACCCCTTTAACGCAACACATGCCTGGCTCCACATGCTCCTCGAGAGACTCCCTGAGTGCCTCTCAAACACCAGAAGAGGAAATGCTGTTGTACAGCCAGAGCCTCCCAGAAGTTCAGGACCCCATCTGATCCATTTGCAGCTCTTGGCAAGCCAGAAACCAGAAATCATAATTGTAAGTATGTCACCCCAGTGATGGGGGGTGAGAGGAGGTCCCCATCAGCTTGGCACTGCACATATCTGCAGTAAAAAGGCAGACCTGATTCAAAACAGCTCATAGCAATCTTTGTGATGCAATATTAAGCTCTGCCCTTCCCTTGCCCTTCAATACCTTTATAAATTCTACCCTCCCTTCCTGCCTATGTGGCATCTTATAGAAATCAGAAGAGAAACAAAGAGCCAAGGACAACAAGACCTGGACAGCAAGACGTGGCGTCCTGCAGCAAAGGGCTCCGCAATTTCTTCTGGAGATCTCCATAGCGCAGTTAGCATCTCTTTACAGCAACATCATCTCTCCTTTTGTGTCCCCAGAGGAAGATGATATTATCACCAAGTGCCAGAGAATGGAACTTGATGAATAATGAAAAGATGCTCCCCCACGGAACTGGATTGAGCTGGTCTCAGATGGGGACTGATGGGCATCTGCTCTTAAGTAGAGTTTTCAGAAGCAGCCAAAGTGTGCTGGATGAAGGCGAGAGTGAGAAGAGGGAATATTGGGGGTTAGAGGCAAAAGTGAAGGGCAAGCACACAAAGGTGGTGTTAAGGAGGAAATACAAATGGCACGGTCTGAGGAGGTGGCACATGTCCTACTCCCTCTGCTGCCTCAGATTCAAAGCAAAAGTGGTCTCAGGCTGATGGACACAGGTGGTGGGACACAGCCCTGCCCCAAGGCTGTCCCTCTGGGCTCACACACCACAGGTTGCCCTAACCAGGAGCTTAGGTGAGGAGCTGTGGCTTTACCCTGTGCTTCCTTAGAGACAAGGAGCTCCTCGTCACGTTTGCTTCATATTTCCTTCCCCACATCTCCATGAACCAGAAGACAACTTGCAAAGGAGAGGAGAAAATTGCTATTGCTAATTTTCTCCCTCCCCCTTCTTTTTTTAACTAGCAACTGTCAAAAATTTGTTAAAGGAGGTTGATCCTCATATGTGTGGGAATAAAAATGTTGTTTTTGCACAGAGTTACATTGTTTAGAGGGAAGGATTGAGATATGCTTGCAGTGATAAGACAGCTGTCCTGGTTTCAGTTAGGACAGAGTTAGTTTTCCTCCTAGTAGCTGGTAGGGTGCTATGTTTTGGATTAGGATGAGAAGAGTGCTGATAACACCCTGATGTTTTAATTGTTGCAGAGCAGTGCTTACACCAAGCCAAGGACTTTTCAGCTTCTCGCTCTGTCCTGCCAGCGGGCAGGCTAAGGGTGCAGCAGGAGCTGGGAGGGGACAGACCCAGGACAGCTGACCCAAACTGGCCAAAGGGGTATTCCATACCATCTGATGTCATGCTGAACAATTAATATGGGGGGGCTGGCCGGGGGGGGGGGGCTGGCTGCTTGGGGATAGGCTGGGCATCGGTCAGCGGGTGGTGAGCAATTGCATTGTGCATCACTTGTTTGTACACATTAGTAGTAGTAGCACTATTATCATTATTATTATTATTATCTTTCCTTTTCTGTCCTAATAAAATGTCTCTGTCTGAACCCACAGGCTTTATTTTTCTGATTCTCTCCCCCATCCCAGAGAGGGAGTGGGGAGGGTGAGCGAATGGCTGTGTGGTGCTGAGCTTCCAGCCAGGTTAAACCACAACAACCTTTAAGGAAGTCACAGCTGAACACTTTTGGTTGGTATAGTTTTGCTGTTCGGGGAGAATAGTTGCACCATTAGGTCTCCTCGGCAGATAGTTGTTGAATGCTCCCAGGACTGGTGTTTTGACAGTCTCTGCAGCACTATATTGTCCCAGGCAGCAAGGAGTTCCCAAAACAGGCACTATCAAGCACACCCAGTGAGAAATAACCCATTAATTCTCTTGTGAAAACAGATGTGTTTGGGCTCTGATAAATACTCTAAGCTGAGGCTGTTGGAGACCTTTTTTTTTTTTTTTTTGGAGAGGAGATTTTTTTAAAGTGGAAGTTTGCAAAACTTTAGTTTTGAGTACAGGAACATGTTGGTGCCCTTCCTGCTCAGAAAAGATGATAAAAAGCTATTCAATTGATCATAATGCCCTATTCTGGCATATTTATTTTTGCAAATAAATGGTTCATTTCTTGGTCCCAAGCAGGAGCCAAATAAATCTGTAGTGAAAAAAAAAGGAATGTTGAAGGGTGGTAACTGAAGCATTTCAATATGGGGTAAGCAAGGAGATGTGCTTAACTCTGTGTGATTTTTGCCAGGTTGTGGGAGAGAAAAGCAAACATTTGTCCAATTTCGGTGCTGGCAGTGGTGAGGCCGAAGGAAGGGATGGGTAATGGAAGGAGAGGAGATGGAGGAAGAGGAAGGTGGTGGAGGATTATAAAGAGGACAATATATTTCTCCTTTGTAGGTGCTATATGGTGCTTTGCTGTGCCCATACTGCCTTCATTAAGGATCATGTGAGTCAGCCATCCTCATGGCATAGATATGCCTCATATAGAGGCACCAAGGAGATACGGGGTGAGGATGGGGCTTAGCCCAAGAGGGTCTTACTCCTTTGGGTGAGCTTCTGAGCCCTGGGGGTAAACCCTATGGAGGAGAAACCAAACAAATCACTACGAGAAATGCACCACTGAAAGGTACTCGCTGACAGCCAGGGGATGCAGGGAAGGAGGTGGCGGTGGCATCTTTCCAGGCATCATATCTGGGGTGGCAGTTTTACACTGTGGCTCTCCTCTCCAAATGCAGTGAACAGAAGCTTGTGGGGGCTGCTGGGGAGATAGGGAGCTCCCCCTCCTCTCTCTGCCTGCTTTCTCCCCCGTGGCACTGATGTTTCCCAGGTGTTTCTGACTTCCAGAGCTTGAAACTGTCACCTTCGATTTTTCCTGATATTGCGCAGAATTTTTGTTTTAACTGCAGTATCATCTTTTCACCAAATGTGGTTTTCTGGAGGAATTGTGCTCTTCAGCTAAAGGAAAAAAAGAGAAGAAAAAAATAAAATGAATACCTACCCCCCCACAAAAAAAAAAGAGAAAATATTTTGAAAATCCTAGGGGCAGGGGGTTGCAAGAATTCCTCACCAAAAGACCTTCAAAAAGCTGCTCTTTCACTTTTTCATTTTAACCCTACCTTTTCATGCTAAAAACTTCAGGCCGCTCTAATTCCCGGCTTCTGCTTTCTGTGCGAGGACGATGACTCATGTTGGAAGGACTCGTGTTAGTGGAGGAAGGAGCCACAGTGTGGCAGATGCTGGCCTGCTTCGAGGTGTTAATCTGCAGGGAGATGGTGGGTCCGAGCCAGCTGTGCCGGCATGGTCCAGGGCTTGGGACAGGCTCTCCCGGCAGGTGGCTGGTAGGGTTTTGTGGCAGAGGTACCCAATTCACACAAGGACTACAACCATTAGGGCATCATTGCCTTTTTCATAACAATGAGGGTACCTGGGCTATGTGGAAAAGACAGTGGACATTGCTGGTTTTGGTTTGCAGGGAGGGGACCTGCGAGTTGAGGAGGAATGGAGACAGGTCCCCTCTCGACCTCGCAGGAGATGCCCTCCCCTTCCGGCGCTGCCTTCCCAGGTGCCCTTGAACAATAGGTTTGAGGCCCTGGAGCTTGAGAGACCGGTGGGTGAAGATGAGGTAGAAAGTCTACCCAGGAGGATGCCTGAGGTGAGGAAGTTGACTCCACGCCTCAGGACTGCCTCCACCAAGAAAGAAAGAAGGGTGATTGTTGTGGGCGACTCCCTCCTCAGGGGAACGGAGGGCCCTATTTGTCGGCCTGACCCCACACATAGGGAAGTCTGCTGCCTCCCTGGGGCCAGGGTCAGAGACGTTACCAGGAAGCTTCCAAACCTGGTTCGCCCCTCTGACTATTACCCGCTTTTGATAGTCCAGGCTGGCAGTGATAATACTGAAGAGAGAAGCCTGAAGGCTATCAAACAGGACTATAGGGGGCTGGGACGATTGGTGGAGGGAGCGGGAGTGCAGGTGGTGTTTTCGTCTATCCCTACGGGGGAAGGGAGAGGCACGGAGAGGACATGGAAAGCTCACGTGGTTAATAGGTGGCTCAGAGGCTGGTGCCAGCACAGAAATTTTGTTTTTTTTCACCATGGGGAGCTTTACTCGGCACCTGGCCTGATGGCCCCAGACGGGTCCCTATCTCCAAGGGGAAAACGGATCCTAGGCCAGGAGCTGGCGGGGCTCATAGAGAGAGCTTTAAACTAGGCAAGAAGGGGGACGGGGCTCAAAGAAGGCTTGTTGGAGCCGTGCCGGGGGAAACAATGGCTAGGCTGGGGAAGAAGGCGATGGCCCAGCTGAAGTGCATCTACACTAATGCACGCAGCATGGGTAACAAACAGGAGGAGCTGGAAGCCATCGTGCAGCAGGAAGGCTACGACTTGGTTGCCATCACGGAAACGTGGTGGGACCGCTCCCACGACTGGAGTGCTGCAATGCCTGGCTATCGGCTCTTCAGGAGGGACAGGCAGCACAGAAGGGGTGGTGGCGTGGCTCTCTACATTAGAGAATCTTTTGATGTTGTGGAACTCCAGGCTGGGAATGATAAGGTTGAATCCCTGTGGGTTAGGATCCGTGGGAAGGCCGGCAAGGCTAGCGTCCTGGTCGGGGTCTGTTATAGACCGCCGAACCAGGATGAGGAGACGGATGAGGAGTTTTATAGGCAACTGACAGAAGTTGCAAAATCGTCGGCGCTTGTCCTCGTGGGGGACTTCAACTTCCCAGACATATCCTGGAAACACAACACGGCACAGAGAAAGCAGTCTAGGAGGTTTCTGGAGAGTGTGGGAGATAGCTCCCTGATGCAGCTGGTCAATGAACCTACCAGGGGTGGTGCCCCGCTAGACCTTCTCTTCACAAACAGAGAAGGACTGGTGGGAGATGTGGTGGTCGGAAACCATCTTGGACAGAGTGACCACGAAATGGTAGAGTTCTCTATTGTTGGCGAGGCCAGGAAGGGGACCAGTAAAACTGCTGTATTGGACTTCTGGAGGGCTGACTTTGAGCTGCTCAGGACGCTGGTTGGCCGAGTCCCTTGGGAGGCGGTTCTGAAGGGCAGAGGAGTCCAGGAAGGCTGGGCGCTCCTCAAGAAGGAAATCTTAACGGCACAGGAGCGGTCAGTCCCCACGTGCCCAAAGACGAGCCGGTGTGGAAGAAGACCGGCCTGGCTCAACAGAGAGTTGCGGCTTGTGCTTAGCAGGAAAAAGAGGGTTTATAATCTTTGGAAAAAAGGGTGGGCCACTGAGGAGGACTACAAGGATGTAGCGAGGCTGTGCAGGGAGAAAATTAGAAAGGCCAAAGCTCATCTGGAGCTCAACCTGGCCACTGCCATTAAAGACAACAAAAAATCCTTTTACAAATATATCAATGCGAAACGGAGGACTAAGGAGAATCTCCATCCTTTACTGGATGCGAGGGGAAACCTGGTTACTAAGGATGAGGAAAAGGCTGAGGTGCTTAATGCCGCCTTTGCCTCAGTCTTTAGCGGCAATACCGGTTGTTCTCTGGATACCCAGTGCCCTGAGCTGGCGGAAGGGGATGGGGAGCAGGATGTGGCCTTCGCTATTCATGAGGAAATGGTTGGCGACCTGCTAAGGAGCTTGGATGTGCGCAAGTCGATGGGGCCCGATGGGATGCACCCGAGGGTACTGAAAGAACTGGCAGAGGAGCTGGCCGAGCCGCTTTCCATCATTTATCGGCAGTCCTGGCTATCGGGGGAGGTCCCAGTTGACTGGCGGCTAGCCAATGTGACACCCATCTACAAGAAGGGCCGGAGGGCAGACCCGGGGAACTATAGGCCTGTCAGTTTGACCTCAGTGCCAGGAAAGCTCATGGAG
Organism: Cygnus olor; assembly: GCF_009769625.2. Lineage (NCBI taxonomy): Eukaryota > Metazoa > Chordata > Aves > Anseriformes > Anatidae > Cygnus > Cygnus olor. The sequence goes on along the minus strand of NW_024429078.1, from coordinate 2,625,501 downwards.
CAGATTATCTTGAGTGTCATCACGCGGCACTTGCAGGGCAAGCAGGCGATCAGGCCCAGTCAGCATGGGTTTATGAAAGGCAGGTCCTGCTTGACGAACCTGATCTCCTTCTATGACAAAGTGACGCGCTTGGTGGATGAGGGAAGGGCTGTGGATGTGGTTTACCTTGACCTCAGTAAGGCTTTTGACACCGTTCCCCACAACATTCTCCTCAAGAAACTGGCTGCGCGGGGCTTGGACTGGCGTACGCTTCGCTGGGTTAGAAACTGGCTGGATAGCCGGGCCCAGAGAGTTGTGGTGAATGGAGTTAAATCTGGTTGGAGGCTGGTCACAAGTGGTGTCCCCCAGGGCTCGGTACTGGGGCCGGTCCTCTTTAATATCTTTATCGATGATCTGGATGAGGGCGTCCAGTGCACCCTCAGTAAGTTTGCAGATGACACCAAGCTAAGTGCGTGTGTCGATCTGCTCGAGGGCAGGAAGGCTCTGCAGGAGGATCTGGATAGGCTGGAGCGATGGGCTGAGGTCAACTGTATGAAGTTCAACAAGGCCAAGTGCCGGGTCCTGCACCTGGGGCGCAACAACCCCAAGCAGAGCTACAGGCTGGGAGATGAGTGGCTGGAAAGCTGCCTGGCCGAGAAGGACCTGGGAGTATTGGTTGATAGTCGGCTGAATATGAGCCAGCAGTGTGCTCAGGTGGCCAAGAAGGCCAACAGCATCCTGGCCTGTATAAGAAGCAGTGTGGCCAGCAGGTCTAGGGAAGTGATTGTCCCCCTGTACTCGGCTCTGGTGAGGCCGCACCTCGAGTACTGTGTTCAGTTTTGGGCCCCTCGCTACAGGAAGGACATGGACGTGCTCGAGCGAGTCCAGAGAAGGGCAACGAAGCTGGTGAGGGGTCTGGAGAACAAGTCTTACGAGGAGCGGCTGAGGGAGCTGGGCTTGTTCAGCCTGGAGAAGAGGAGGCTCAGGGGCGACCTTATCGCTCTCTACAGGTACCTTAAAGGAGGCTGTAGTGAGGTGGGGATTGGTCTATTCTCCCACGTGCCTGGTGACAGGACGAGGGGGAATGGGCGAAAGTTGCGACAGGGGAGTTTTAGGTTGGATGTTAGGAAGTACTTCTTTACCGAAAGGGTTATTAAGCATTGGAACGGGCTGCCCAGGGAGGTGGTGGAGTCACCATCCCTGGAGGTCTTTAAAAGACGTTTAGATGTAGAGCTTAGCGATATGGTTTAGTGGAGTGCTTAGTGTTAGGTCGGAGGTTGGACTCGATGATCTTGAGGTCTCTTCCAACCTAGAAATCTGTGTCTGTGTGTCTGTGTCTGTGTCTGTGTAATACTGCTGCAGGGGGTCCCCTCCTGAACATGCGTGCTGGATGTGTTTGCTTCGTGTCAGCCACATCCCTCTGGACACCTCCACGGTCCCCATCCCCAACAGCAGGACAGCATCTACCCTAAAATATGCTGAGACCCAGGGGGAGAAAAAAAACACCATGCACAGGATTATGGTGCTGATTTTCCAGTTCCAGGAGTGGTCTGATAACAGCGTGCACTGAACCCAGGATCCTTGCTGCAGTCGAAAACGTCTCCCATGTATTTAAGCTGAATGGTGGGGTCTCGTCCCTCCACCAGCAAGACACCCAAGGCATCCCACATCCCGTTCAGGACACTGGCTGCCCATGGTGCACTCCTGCCCATGCAGGGGTGCACCAAGAGTGGGATTTTTCTCCTATGCAAACCTTTGCATGCCCATGTGGCCACAGCGCACTCTGCCCAGCTCTGGGAGCCTCCTACAGCCACTCCTGGGTCACACCTTGCTGCGTGCACGCATCCAGATGCTCACCACCATCAATCAGCCTGCCCAGGCACACGGGGTGCAGGCTGGCAAGCTACCGCCAAGCCCTGCACTTATCATCTCTGGCTTTGTCTTTCTCACACACCTCCCTCTGTTCCCTTCTATCTCCACAGGAAGACATTTGGCAAATGTAATAAAGACAAGGTGAAGCTTTACATAATCTCTCCAGCCATGAGTCCTGAGGAATTTTAATCAGTCCAGGAGTACCAACAGAATTCCTTTGCCTGCAATCTTTTCATGATCTGCTTTCCTCTCCCGTTCCTCACAGGGAGCATTTGCTGGGAAGATGATTAAATCGGGCTGGTAAAGAGCTCTCAGGTTCTGCAGCTCCCATATTTTTCTGCTTCCTTGCAAGATCATTTGTACTTTTTTTTTGGCCTGCAACATGCCAAATTAGCTGCTTTCTTTGCCTACCCTACCCTGTACATTTCCTCACCAGTGTTGCAGAGTTTTCCCCCTCTGGAGAATCTCTTTTGTGCAAAGGTGAGAGACAAGGCTCCCAGCTCAGCCTGCTGTGTTGTTGTTTACCTCGAGTCCAGCAAGAATTCAAGGAATAGTTCCCCACGTCCCCATTCACCTTGGTCCTGCCGATGGTGAGGGCTCAGCCAGGGGGATGTTTCTGGGAAGCCGTGAGCAAGGAGTGTGCACCCAGGGGCTGACGTGAACTCGATGGAGCAGGGATTTTGGAGTGCTGAAACTCGTCTGTGTTGCCTGCCAGTAGCTCACTGTAGGAATCTGAGCATTTTCCTTTGAACAAATGATTCACCAGTAATCACTCAATCAGCTCTCTCAATGTTTGAATAACCTGTGAGTAATTTAGTTTGCCACGAATGTTCAAATAAATGGTTTGGAAAGACACCAGCCCGGGTTTTCCCCTTACATATACTCAGCTTTGGGGTACAACCAGGTGAGTGCCACCCCCTGAGATCTGGCCCCAGGTGTCCAAGGGGTCTGTGTTGCTTTACACCTGGCCAGGCCTGGCCCAGAAAGTTCAGGATCCAACCAAGACTCAGCTCCATCATACCCTCGCTGTGCAGCTGGGAAGCAGCCGCTCTCCCGCCTGGGGTACCGCACTGCTGGAGGCAGGCAGGGGGCCTCAAATGGGGCACAGTGGTGTTTTCAGTGACTGTCTCCTGGCCAAACATCAATATATGGGCTTGTGATGAGCCCCGGATTTCTCCAAGCATCTTCCACTGGGAGATGGATGGGAGAAGCAGCCCGTGGTGATGGCCTGATGCTGGCTCGTAAGCTAAGGTTGAATCATTTTCCTGGGTCCAGCTCTCCTCCTGGACCTGCTGGTGCTGCAGCAGCTTTCCATCTCTGTTGCCACGAAGCCACCTGCTCTCCTGACACATTTTCCAGTGGCATGTGAGAGCTGCTGCTGCCCTCACAGCCTTTCCTCCCTGTTTTTCATCCCTGAGCCTGGCTGACAGTGAGGCTTAAGGGATGAAGAGCAGAGGGAAAGGGTTGAGATTTTCTTTTCCCTTCTTCCATTTTGTGACCATTTCACTTGGTCCAGAGCCTCTGGGCAGGAGGGTTTTTCTCTAGCTCTGCTGCGACCTGTTGAATAGCTTTGGGGACATCCCCTCTCCTCTCTCAGCTTTCCCTCCTGCCTTTTATACATGCGGGACCTGGCATTATCTACCACAAATTCCCCCAGAGCCCCTACATGCTGATTATTCTTCATGGATAAAAACACTAAAAATAAATGGATAATTTATTGTGGACCTTCATCTGAGACTAAACATCATTATTTCCATCCAATTAATAGTGGCTTTTAGTAGCATCAATGAAAACCTGGATGAAACCTGGCTTCCACCCAGCCCCCTTCCTCTGCCTGTGTCACAGTGCCTGGGTGAGACTGGGACTGCGGGGAGAGGTGGTGTCTTTTACTCCATCGGCTTACACCTAGTTAGAATAAAACAGAGCGACTTTTGTAGGTTTGCCCAAAGATTAGCTTTTCCTTTTCCTTTTTTTTTTTTTCTTTAGCAGGAACACCAGGAAGAAAGTTTTGTTGTTCTTGTTGCTCCCGTTGTTTTGTGCAGCTGAGAAGTCCTGGGATGCCAGGGAGAGTGGGAACACGCAAAGGGGAGTATTTCTCCCAAGCCCTCTGCAGAGTTTTCTCACGTGCATTGCTTCCTGAGTCACGGGGATTTGTGCCGGCAGCACTCGGATATCTGGAAGCTGGAGCAGCCCTCGCTGCCGACCCGAGGGCTGATGTCTAGCCAGCAGCACCCCAGCCCTGCTGCAGCTGCTGTTACGGGCTGTAGGGCTCCCCAGGGCTCCTGAAATATCTCCACTCGGTGCCCAGTGGGCACTGAGCCCCTGACAGTGAGTGAGCTGCATCTACTTGGGCATCTGTGTCTTTCAGGAGTGGGGAAACCAAAGCATCTATCCACACAGCAGCAGCCAAGCTGGGGACGTGGCTGGGAAGGGCTGCTCCCCCCCATTCCCTGTCCCCATGGGACCCACAGCTGGTGCCGCTGCGGTGCCAATCAGCCTGTCCCCAAATCCCCCCAGGTATCGGCAGTTGCCCATGGAGGTGGCAGGTGTGGGGGAACGTGGGAGCCCTGCAAAGACACCTGCTCCTTGCCTCCTGCCCGCTGCCCTTCCTTGCCCCGGGGCTGTCCTTGTTCACCCTCCCCTTTAGCTCCTGCTCCTTTGGCCTCGCCGCCACTTCACTTTTAGCAATTCCTTGGAAAGAATCATTTTCCATAACTCAGCTCACTGCGAAGCCCTCTGCCTGCCAGCTCTGCCTTTTCCCACGTGTTGCTGGCGTGCCCCAGCAGCACATGCCTGCACCTGCCTGGCCAAGCCTACCTGTCCCAGCCTCTTGCACACCCATCCTCACGCCTGGCTCCTGTCCTCCCCCGGCACATTTAATCCTGGCACTCCTGAATCACCCAGTGCCACGGCTGCTGGAGCAGCCTAGTGCATGGCATGTCTGTTCTCCTTGCCCTGCAGCCTGCAGGACAGCTGTGCACTGGGGAGCAGGGTGACCACTCAGCTGGGGGGGTGGTTTGCAATGGGTGTACTGCGCAGAGTGGGCTCGCTCAGCATGCAGCAGCAGGTTGCATCAGAGTGGGAAAGGTGGGTGCACATGGGGCGCCTCGCTTGCGCACCGTGCGTGCAGGAGGGCATGGGAGCAAGGACCTGTGGGTGTCCAGCTGTGTGGTGTGGGTGCGTGTGGCCAGGTGTTTCATTTTGGTGGCACTTTGGTGCTTGGAGAGGGCGTGCGAGGGGGCACGCGTGGCCACGGTGTGACAGGCCACCCACAAGTGGGCTGTGTGTGAGTGGTGTGTGGGATCTGCGTCTCGGAGAGGTGCACGTGGGGTACACATGTGGGTGTGGGGTGCTCCTGAGCATGGCGCACGCGTGCAGGGGGCTGTGAGCATGCACGGTGCATTCACCAGTGTGCATGTGCAAAGGGGAAGCGCAGTTCCCCCCCCTCTCCCCCTGCTCAGCATCCGCAGGGCAGCACCCACGTGTGTACGTGGCATGGGGGCGGAAAGGGGGCTGCGGGGCCCGGGGGGTCGCATGCAAAGGCGCTCGTGGAAAGGCCCACGCGTGGGTATGGGGGGAAGGGAAATAAAAGGGGGGGGGGGGGTGCGGGCGTGGGGCGGGCGGGCCGGGAGCACGGCTGCGGCGCTGTGCCGGGGGGTGCGGGCTGAGCTCATCGCTGGCTCCCCGGCGCTCCTTACCAGTGGCTTCTGCGGTCACATGGGTTATGTGGTGGAGTTTAAAAGAGCTTATAGCCCCCGAAGCAGCCGGTGAATGTATGGGGTAGAGCCGTGAGGGGCGGCGAGGAGGGAGCCGTGAGTACGGGGCCGGCTCGGGGGGTGGGAGATGGGGAGGGAGAGGCTGGGTTGGGGGGGTCAGCGCTACCATCCGCTCTGAGCCGAAACGCCGCTGCTTTTCTGCTACCGATGGGGGCGGCCGGGATCGCTGCCCTCCCCTCTCCACGCCTCCTCTTCCCCCCCCCCACCTTCCCACGCGTGTCCGCGCCCCGCCGTGGACCACGCCGCCGCCAGCGGGGCAGGAGCGAAACCCACGGGGAAAGAATTTGAGAAAGTTAATTTCCCGCTCTGGGTGTCCGGGTGGTGTCCGTGTGTCCCCGTGTCCGCGTGTCCTCGCGCCACCGCGGGTGCCCGGCCCCTCGTCCCCCGGCCGGGAGCGCGCCGCCGCCGCCGCCTCCGCACCAGGTTGCAGGCAGGGAGGGGATGAACCCGGGCGCCTGCTGCATTGGATTAGTCGTGCCGGAGCCGAGGTTGCGGGGGGGGCTCTTTGTCAGCTGCAGCCTGTGGATTTCCTGGGCGGGAGAGCAGAGTTTTGCCTCCTTTCTCCAAAAGCGCAACCTGCCCTCTCCTCTGCTGTGGCAGCGCTGATTTTTATGTTTTGTTCTTTTTTTTTTTTTTTTTTTGGTGTGGTTTTATGTTTTGGGGGTGCGGGGGAGTTGATTTTATAAGAAAATCATCTGCTTGGCATGCCTGTGGATCTGCTCTCCCCGGGCTCAGCAGCTCACCCCGAATGCGACGAGGGCTGCTTTCCAGAACTGCATAACACACACCGTTCCCTGTGCTGCACAAACTCCCTGACATCCCCAGATCTTGGTGACTTCCCCTCTGCAATCCCAACTCTGGATCGGGACTCTAACCGGTGTGGGAGCTACTCCAGGCTGCTCTTGCCGGGGACAGGACCTGCTTTGCGTGTTTCAGCTTCCCCAGGCTCCTCCGGCCATTGCTTCTTAATCCACTAAACTTTTTTGGTTTTGCTGTAAAGATTGGCATTTCTCCCTCTCCCTCTTAGAAAGCCGATAAACAGTTTTCCCCTTTCTTCCCCACCCGTGCTTATATACACGTCTGTAGCACAGGTTGCAGAAATGTAATTGCCTGCCAAGCAGTTTGGTTGCTTTTTCGGGTCTCTTTGTGTTTTTATTTGCGGGATAAGCCAGGAGATCCTTTCCTCAGGTTGCCTTTTGCTCCAGACCTCACTGACTTCTGCTAGGATTTTTCAAATTTAGCTCTGGCAGCTGTTCTTGCTCCCTGCCTCGCCGTGAGGAGTTGAGCTTTGCTGTGATGTCTGGGGATGTGCAGAGATGGAATAGATGCTGGGACCAGGGCTTGCTGGGGAGGGCGGACTGTCCAGAGATGGGCTGTGCTTTGGAAATGAGAGTCCCATGCCTGCCAGACTTCTTTGCAACAGCCCTTTCAGATAACTTCATCCAAGCCCATTGTCAGAGCAGGCTGAGCCATGAGCTGACAATCGTGCATTGCCTTTGGTCTGATTTACCCTGAGCGGAGCCGCTCCTGCTGAGGCGCTGAGCCCCCCTGTGGAAGGTGCCCAGCACCTCCTGAACCAGGGGAGGAAGCAGCCCCTGGTCCCCACGGAGCCACAGAGCTTGTGATACACGTAGGAGTGCAAATAACTGTGGTTGACCTCAGCTTTCAGAGATGTCTCTCCAAAAGTGGTGGTGGGAGCTCTGTGGGTGCAAGCCGATGCTCCTGGCCACCCTCGGTAATCCCCTGTGGAGCCGGAGGGACGCATCCTGCTCCTGCCGGGGCTGGGCGTGCGGCTGGCGAGCTTGACTCGGCTCTGTCATTTGTTATTGCTGCCGCTGCCATTACGCCTGACAGGTGGGAGTTGCTGAGTAATGTGCTGTTGGTGTGTAAATATCGGAGCGCTCACGGCCACGAGTCTGCAGGAGCCACCTCAGCACCTCGCCCCGTGCAGAGCTGGGCAAATAACGGCGTCCTCTGCACGGCCCTTGCCTCGGCAAGCACGATGCTGCCGTCCTCCCTGCTGTTTTCCTGGGTGCGAGTCAGGGTGGGAAAGGGCTCTGTGTGCCCATGTGCATGTGTGCATGTGTGTGTGTGCGTGCGCACACCTTCTTAGGCTCAGAGTCAGGGTTGCTCCCAAGGATGCTGCCCTTGGCAGAGAGAGCTTTGCAGACATTGTGTTTTGATAGAAACTAAACCATGGGCAACTAGGAAAGGAGTTTTGTTTGGGATTGTTGGGTTTTATTTTTATTTATTATTTGTCTCACCTACATACTCAGCCCTGAGTTCCCCTTAATTTCAGCCCATTCCTAATGAAGATGCTAAATGATTCCTATCATTTTCATCCCATTTGCAGATTAACATCCGACTCACTCTGTCAGTTCTTACTCAACCCAGCTAGACTGATCGCAGCTCTTTTAATCTCCCCTTGTAAATCAATCCTTTCTGCCTCCTGATCATTTTTGTCACTCGTTTTTCTGAAATCCCTCCAATTTGTCCATTTTGTGTCAGTGACATATGCCTGGCCCTAAACATGATGTATACCAGGCATGGTAGCGCGAGGGAAGGACACCTCCTCCCCTCCCACCCCGCTGGGGTTTGTGATGCTTTGTCAGCATTGAACTCAGTTACTTCCCCATTATTCTAAGCTATAGTCCCTGCTCGGTGTTGCAGAAGGAAGCAGCATACCCAGGTCAGTGCCCTGGGGAAAATTCCTCCAAATTTTGGTGGTGGGTTGCCGAGCTTGGTTTGTGTGCTGCTAGCACACACTGGAAGAGGCTGGTGCTCCAAGTACTGTTTGGGAGGGGGTCAGGAGACCGCTGTGCCTCTCCCCACAAAAGCTGATGGTTCAACAAGGTAAGATGAGCAAAAAGAGGGAAGGCAAGCTGCATGGGGGCTGCAGGATGGATGGGGAAACTGAGGCTCATGAGTATTCTTGATGCACATTCCCTGCACTCCTGTCCGGTGCACACCTCTCTCGTGCTGCATGTATAGGGTCAGCTGGGTGCTTTGGTCCCACTCGCACCCTTTACCATTGCAACAAGTTTGGGATTTTCCCAGGAGCTGGCACACAGGGCTGCTGGCCCTGGGCTGGTTTTGTGCATCGCTTCTCATGCTAACACCCAGAGCTCAAAGCCACAGGTGCTGGCCTGGTGCAGGCACGCAAAGGGGACTTCATGCAGGAGTCTGTTGTGTATTTTGAAGTTCCATTGTCCCAAATCTTGAGCTCCTAGCATTGCTCATCCCCATTAGCTGGGAGGGACGTGCCCTTCCAGGGACCATCTATTTTCAGGAGGAGTTGTGTTCTGGACAATGGCCACTGCAGATGCTCTCCACCTCCTCCTCTTGGCCTCTCTCCAGGGACACCGCTCGGGCTATCTGTTGGTGGGGAAGGTTTTGCCGGGACTCTGTGGGACTGTGGCACCATGCCGGGCACAGGGACACCTGCGGGGATGTCACTGCCCTGGGGGTCTCGGCAGGGCCAGTGAGCATGGCTGCGCTGCCTTTCCCTGGAGTGGGATGCCTGGAGGAAATGGCATGTAACTGTGGTCTGGGGACCAGCAGGACACCAGCGTTCGGCCACCGCTAGCCATAATGTGGGTAAAGTCCCTGGTGCAGTCTAGGGCAGAGCATGGAGGGGTGACAGCGGGTGGTCCTGGTCGTGGTCCTGGTCCCAGTCCAGTGCCGGTCCCTTCGCCAGGATGACACTAGGGGGCACGAGAATTCTGCTGGAATCTCTTTGTTGGGAATGGGAAGGGGAAGATGCAAAAGCTGTTCTTGACCATTCAATCCCCTTGCACAATCCCTCTGCACATTTGGCAGGAATTAAACCCCAGCAGAGGCCAGGGGCTGACCCGGGCCACTTGTCCTCGGTCCCCGTCATGTCACCACGGTGAGGGCAGGATGCAGCTCTCCGGCTGCTGCTCCATAGGATCCGTGGCATTTCTCCGCAGAGGGAGCGGGGACGGGAGCGCTCAGTTGGAAACATCTCCAAAGCAAAAAGGAGGTGGACGCAGCCAGAGAGCCAGGGAGTCTCTGGGGAATTTGGTAAATCCAGGAAACACCTAGTATGGTTTTAATTCCTCTCCAGAGGCTTTGTCCAGACCAGGGATTGAGTTAGGCTGGGGGGTTCACTTTCAAGACGAAGCGTGTTATGGATTCATTTTCTGCTGGATGTTAAGTTCATATGTGATGTCTCCTCGGGGTCATGTTTTCCCAAAGCAGCAGAAACTTTAGAGAGGCTGATTTAATGAGTGGTTCTGATCGATCTGGAACATGGTGTGTGCGTGTGTGGACATACGAGATATATGTATCCACGTGTATAGCTGGGTAGGGTGCAAAGAATGTGTTGTTGAAGTCGTGCTTATGCATTTCTGCATAAATTCAACTGTAATATTGCCTTTTATCCTTAAAGTCTATTATTCCAGCTGTGAATGCGTGTGTGTATATTGAAGTGCTGCATACTGTAGTATCTCTCTTGTTATAACAAACCTCGTGAAAAAGCAAATAAAGAGACATTGTTCTCATATCAGGCTTGGAAGGATTCAATATTTATCTTCCATGAATTTTGATAGTTTTTGTTCAGCGTGTTTGCAGGTTGTTTTTCTATTTTGTTTTGGTTTGGGGGTTTGGGGTTGTTTTCTTTTTTTGGTTATCTGCTAAAAATTTTGCACTGGTGGGAAACTGAAAACATCCAGACACTTTCAGTTTATTCCTAACTTAATGAAAACAGAAGTCAAGCTTCTGGACTGAAATGCTGAAGCTCGATAACAGCCTGGCGCAGTAATTTCTAAGTGGTCAGTTTTCAAATGCCTTCTGGCTGCCAGACACCGGGAGCTGGAGCGCTGCTTCTCTCCCAAGCCCCCAGGCAGCATTTTAACGAGGACACCGATGCATCCCAAATACTCAGGTTCTCCCGGAGCAGGCTGTGCTGGCTGCTCCCAGTAGTGCTGGGAGGACTGGAGAAGGGAGGGCAGAGGATGATGTGTTGCTGCTTGCCTTCTGCCCCAAGCAGAGGTGGGTGTGCATCCTTGCCGGTGCCGCATCCCCAGCTGTGCTCAGCCTCCTGCAGCCAGCTTGGGGCTTTTTGGGCTGCCCTGTGAAGTGGAAGGAGGGCTGGGACGGAGCGCTTTTAAGTCGATTAGGGATGCTTTTCGAAGGCGGTGATGTGGTTTGTAGAGGAGAGGGTGATTTGTCTGAAGGTGTTACCTAATTAGAGGGTATAGTCAGGGCTCTAATTAGCCATGACACCCTAAAGATGTCATTGGTGCCCCCTGTCCCTGGGGCAGCCTGAATGTCAGCACCAGAGGAAGCTGTTTCCCTTCAGGTGACTTGCATTGCCCTCTGGGGCTGTTGCTGGCTTCTGATCATGTCCGTAGAGTCGCCGAGCAAAAGGAAGCTACAGCAGATGGAAGAATTAAACCCAGCACCACAATGGGGGAAATCTCCCCTCCCTTTCCCCCAGGGGGTGGGTTTGTGCTGCTCCCTGCTTGGGGAGCAGAATGTGGCCCTCATAATCCACGAGGAAATGGTTGGCGACCTGCTACAGCACTTGGATGTACGCAAGTCGATGGGGCCGGATGGGATCCACCCGAGGGTACTGAGAGAACTGGCGGAGGAGCTGGCCAAGCCGCTTTCCATCATTTATCAGCAGTCCTGGCTATCAGGGGAGGTCCCAGTCGACTGGCGGCTAGCAAATGTGACGCCCATCTACAAGAAGGGCCAGAGGGTAAACTTGGGGAACTACAGGCCTGTTAGTTTGACGTCAGTGCCAGGGAAGCTCATGGAGCAGATTATCTTGAGTGTCATCACGCGGCACTTGCAGGGCAACCAGGCGATCAGGCCCAGTCAGCATGGGTTTATGAAAGGCAGGTCCCGCCTGATGAACCTGATCTCCTTCTATGACAAAGTGACACGCTTAGTGGATGAGGGAAAGGCTGTGGATGTGGTCTACCTTGACTTCAGTAAGGCTTTTGACACCATTTCCCACAGCATTCTCCTCAAGAAACTGGCTGCTCATGGCTTGGACTGGCGTACGCTTCGTTGGGTTAAAAACTGGCTGGATAGCCGGGCCCAAAGAGTTGTGGTGAATGGAGTCAAATCCAGTTGGAGGCCGGTCACTAGAAGCAGCGTGGCCAGCAGGACTAGGGAAGTGATTGTCCCCCTGTACTCGGCTCTGGTGAGGCCGCACCTCGAGTACTGTGTTCAGTTTTGGGCCCCTTGCTACAAGAAGGACATGGAGGTGCTCGAGCGAGTCCAGAGAAGGGCAATGAAGCTGGTGAGGGGTCTGGAGAACAAGTCTTACGAGGAGCGGCTGAGGGAGCTGGGATTGTTCAGCCTGGAGAAGAGGAGGCTCAGGGGCGACCTTATCGCTCTCTACAGGTACCTTAAAGGAGGCTGTAGCGAGGTGGGGGTTGGTCTATTCTCCCACGTGCCCGGTGATAGGACGAGGGGGAATGGGCTAAAGTTGCACCAGGGGAGGTTTAGGTTGGATATTAGGAAGAACTTCTTTACTGAAAGGGTTGTTAGGCATTGGAATGGGCTGCCCAGGGAAGTGGTTGAGTCACCATCCCTGGAGGTCTTTAAGAGACGTTTAGATGTAGAGCTTAGTGATACGGTTTAGTGGAGGACTTGTTAGTGTTAGGTCAGAGGTTGGACTAGGTGATCTTGGAGGTCTCTTCCAATCTAGACGATTCTGTGGTTCTGTGGGAGGGTGGACGAGGAAGGCTGGAGAGGTTTGCAGTACATGGGACTGGGATGGAGGGCTAGTTGCATTTGCAACAGCTGGCGGAGGGATGGAGGAGACACAGAACCGAGATCTGGCTTATCCAGGGGCTGGGCACCCCTCTCAGAGGAGGGATGGGAAAGCTCTGGGACTGCTCCTGCTCCCTGCTTTTTGATTCCTTGAGTCACTTCGTCTTTACTGCATCAGTTCACTCCCCAACAGCATAAGTCGCCCATTTCCAGCCACAGTGCTCAGAGCCAGCAGGAGCCAAGTGGAGCTACTGGTACTCCTGCTTGGAGGGGGGCAGAAGGGGATCCTCAGGGCAAGGCAGGCTCGGATCCTTGTTTTCCCAGTGCTGTGAGCAGCCTCGCTCTGCAGAGGGACTGGCAACCAGCTTTACTTTTGTAGGTAGTGTCACCAGCCCCCTAAAGCAAACACAGAGCCAGGCACATCCCCGTGCTGGTAATTACCAAGAGATGTGCCTGCTTTTAATTATGTGTGTGTTAAGCCAGTGAATGTATTTTGTTCACAAAGTTGCAGCCTGGTATTTGTCCTACATCTTGTGGTCTCTGGTGGCTTTCCCAGTCTCCGGAGCATGGGTGAGAATAACGTGGAAGCTGGACGTGGGAACTTGCGGGACCCTGCTGCGGTCCTTGGGGCTGGCGCGATTGTCAGCTCGTGAAATAACGCGTCTGCTTAGAATACAGCAGCCAGGCTTTACTTCACTGTCATTTTGTCCATTAACTAAAAATAAGGCTGGTGATAATGAGGACACATCCTCTCCTGCAGTTAGACTGTGGCTCTCAGGTGCAAAGGGCAGGCAGCTTGTCCCAGACTTCACCGGTGTGTGATTTACCCTCCTTTGGGCATCACTTCCTTGGCCTCTCAACTGGCGGATTGAAAAATAAATATTATTTTATAGTAGTCAATAGTCGAGAGAAGTAACGGGCAAAACATGGACTGGATGTTTTTATGAATGTAATAGTTGTGAAGAATTTAAGAAAGCAGTAATTATGAGGAATATGTTTCATATTAGTGTGGTGAAGGGACGAGGGGTGGTCTGTGTGTCAGTTGTCCACCTCGTCAGTGTTGTGATGATGTTATGTTTATTTTGGTGTGGGGAATTCTTTTTCTTTTTGATGTAAGTGAAGTTTGTGAAGATTGTGATGATTGTAAAGTAAGAGTATATTGGAATGTAGTGGGTTTACGTGACAAGCTTTTGGTAGCAGGGGGCCATAGGGGTGGCTTCTGTGAGAAGAATCTAGAAGCTGCCCCATGTTAGGTAAGGGCCCCGCTGCTGACCAGAGCCGAGCCAATAAGTGATGTTGTTTGAGCCTCTGTGAGAGCAGATATAAGAAAGAGAAAAGAGAAAAAAAAAAAGGGGAGAAAAAAAACGCTGTGCCACACAGCAGCTGGGAGAGCGAAAGGAGTGAGAAACAGCCTTGCAGGCACCAAGGTCAGTGAAGGAGGAGGGGGAGAGGTGCTCCAGGCACCGGAGCAGAAGTCCCCTGCAGCCTGTGGTGAGGACCATGGTGAAGCAGGCTGTCCCCCTGCAGCCCATGGAGTACCACGGTGGAGCAGGGTTCCGCGCTGCAGCCCTGCTGCCATGGTTACCACCGTGGACACCCTCTCAGCAAGAACCAGAGGTAGTGCCGGAGTGGATGTCTCCACAGTAACAGATGCCACGTTGTGGGGTACTCACATTCATAAAATTCCATTGAACGTCAAAGGACCATTTGGGAATGACTGTAGTGTATTGCTGCTAGGACGATCAAGTACAACTTTGACCGGATTGTTTGTTTTGCCGGGGATAATTGATGCCAATTATAATGGACAAATCCAAACTATGGCTTGGGCACCGTCTCCACCATTGTCAATACCAAAGGGAACTAGAATTGCTCAATTGATTCTTTTCCGAGCAGTAGTCTGCAGGACTTGGTTCAAGAACAACTCCAACAAGGACATATTGTTCCAACAAACAGCCTATGGAATTCACCAGTGTTTGTTATCAAGAAGAAGCGCAGGAAATGGAGATTACTGCATTATTTGCGACGAATCAATGCAGTGATCGAGGACATTGCAGCCAGAAAACAAACAAAAAAAAGAGGAAAAAAAAAAGAAAAAAAAGAGAAAAAAAGGAAAAAAGAAAAAAAGAAAAAAGAAAAAAAAAGACAAAAGAAAAAAAAGAAAAAAACAAAAGGAAAAAGAGAAAAAAGAGAAAAAAGAAAAAAGGAAAAAGAAAAAAAGAAAAAAGGAAAAAAAAGAAAAAAGGAAAAAAGAAAAAACAGTACCTTTGAATATTGTATCGGACTCGCAATATGCTGTAGGTGTTGCTCAGCGCATTGAGAGGGCACATTTGAGACACATCCCAAAGGAAAACTTGTTTCTAAAATTTAAAGAGCTGTTATTTTTGGTAGAGCAGCGAGTGCACCTGTATTGTATTATTCACATGCAGAGCCACACCATGTTACCTGGTACTTTTACAGAGGGTAATGCACGCGCTGACCAGCTAACTAATATGACCCTGATTGCCCTGGTGCCTAAGGTGCTGGAGCAAGCACGGTTATCCCATGCCTTTTTCCATCAATCCGCCAAAGTCTTGGCGAAACAATTCACTATATCGATCACTGACGCCAAATTGATTGTCCAAACATGTCCTGACTGACAACAACATGTTTCGACCCCGTCTTTAACGGTAAACCATAGAGGTTTACGGTCCTTACAGTTATGGCAGACCGACGTAACGCATATTCCAGAATTTGGTTGCTTGAAAAATGTTCACGTATCGGTAGATACTTTCTCTCATGCTATTTGGGCGACAGTTGCAGTGGGTGAAACTAGTCACCATGTCCAGGCTCACTTCCGTGTTGCTTTCGTGGCGCTAGGCATCCCAAAAGAAATAAAACCCGACAGTAGCCCCGCCTATGGTAGTCACTCCCTTCAAACCTTTTTTCAAACTTGGGGTATCCGACACATCACAGGCATTCCTCATTCCCCCACGGGTCAAGCCATTGTTGAGCGCACACATCGCACCTTGAAAACACTGCCAAATAAACAAAAAGGGGGAGACACCCAGGAAACACCACAGAACAGGTTGGGAAAGGCACTTCACGTAATGACTCACCTAGCATTACCCTTTCCTCATGAAGAGGTACCGCCCATAGTAAAACATTACAAAAATATGAATTCCGCGCTGTAACGGGTGCCACAGTCAGAGCAGGCCTTAGTAATAGTAAAAAATTTAAATACAGGTCTTTGGGAGGGACCCCAGCCTCTAATAACTTGGGGTCGAGGGTATGCTTGTGTCTCCACAGGTCACGGACCAAGATGGGTACCAGCAAGGGGGGTAAGGCCATGGTTGGTCTCCTCCTCACAATCGCCGCTGTCATCGGTTATTGCCAGCCCTGGGTCTCCATCCAACCTCGCCGCAACATCTGGGTCACCCTCGCCAACATGACAGGACAAGAAGCAATGTGCCTGTCCCTGGCTAGTGCTAACGACCCATTCACGACATGTCTGGTGGGGAACCCGGCAGATAACAAAGACTGGACTGCCCCTAGAGCCACAGGAATTAGATATCCTGGGATGTGAAACAGCAACAGCATGTGTAAGGTTTAATTGCTCAGGCAAAAAAACAAATCATGAAACAAATGGTCAACGCCACACTTGCTCCTTATTGCAATGCATCTCTTTGCTGTAATTATACAAAACTATAATAGCATCTTTCCTTGCGCCAGGAGCCGCTCTGCTCGGCTGTGGGATCGACTGTGGAACGGACGCCCCTAGGTGCACCCCGAGCATTTTCCTCGGAGGGGCCTCCACTCTCAGCCGCTCACCACGGGAGTAGACAAGGACCTCCTGAAGCTGCGGACAAATTATTTTAAGTGATGTTTTCTTGTGGTATGAATGAGAAGTGCAAGAGGCCTCTTGTGCTGTGCGAGTGAGATGCAGCATCGCTGCAAAGCAAAATCCCTAGCGCTTAGTGGCTTGTTGACTGATGTAGATTCTAGTAGGCACGCTACTTTACAATCGTAATTCTGCATGTGATTTTCACCCTGTTGCTTATTGTACCTTGCTTATTGCAGTGTCTGCGGTGATTGATAGAAAGATCTATAGAAAGCGTTTGGTTGATTGAAAATGAAAAAGGGGGGACTGTGGGAAAGGAATTCGCAGGGAGCTTTGTGCTGTTTCACATGTCCCTGAGTTAGAGATAATGAGGAAAACAGCGGTAGAACCAAAAACTTGAGCAAGGTCGAGATAAATTAACTTGGCTACAGTGTTAAAGATGAGCTTTGGGCAGTGGCCAATTGCTGGCTGGCTCGAGGTGCGTGTCTGAGGGTCTCTAACCAATTGTATGACAGATTCGGGCAGCTTATGAACAATGCATTACTTCCTGGGAGATTCCAAAACCTGTTGTAATATATGTTTGTTTGTTTGTTTATTGTCATGCCTCATTAATAAAAAAAAAATCTGGTTTAGTCAATCTTGATTTTTTTTCAGTTTACCTATCTCTTTTTCTTTCACTCTGAAAAAAAAAAAAAAGAAAAAAAAAGGGAAAGAGAAAGAGTAACAGTATAAGGTCAGTCATGAAATGAGATTCCCCTGAAACTTGGAAAACCACTACTTTCAAGGGAGCATAAAAGCCAGGAAAATGGGTGGGAAGACTGTGGGGAAGGAATTCGCAGGTGGCTTTGTGCTGTTTCACATGTCCCTGAATTAGAGATAATGAGGAAATAAGCGGTAGAAACAAAAACTTGAGCAAGGTCGAGATAAATTAACTTGGCTACAGTGTTAAAGATGAGCTTTGGGCAGTGGCCAATTTCTGGCTGGCTTGAGGCGCGCGTCTGAGGGTCTCTAACCAATTGTATGACAGATTCGGGCGCGTGGACAGTGCATGGGGCTACAGGGAAAGTATATGTAGTGAAGAAAAATGGCAATAAACGTCTCCTGTTCAAGAGCCATCAGGAGTCCGTGTCTTGCATCCCTTCACAATGCTTTTTTTTTCTTTTCCAAGTAGGAAAAAAAACAGGCTTGTCATCTCCCCACGGCTGGCAAAGACAGGAGAAGACAATGTCACCTGCCCAGGTCTGAGGCATCAATGGCAAAGGAAGGATGGCTTTGACTTTGCCTCTCACAACAAGGAGTCAGGATGGGCTGGCCAGTGGTCAGGTCTTGGCTCACTGCACAGTAAAACCCACACCTGCATGTAGTTCTAGGGGGCTCCTGGGGGCTGCTTGCCATGGCGCATTACCACAGTCAGCCTTGAGCCTTGCCACAGCCTTGGGGATGCAGGAAACTATCATTGCCTGCAAAGAGAGGAAACTGCAACCTGGAATGGCTTTGGGATTTCCTGGAAGTCCCAGAACAGAGCTGGTAGCAGAAAACCAGATTTCTTAAGTTGCGGACAGCTCATGCCAGCTGTGGGACACATTGTCTTTGCCTAGACGAAAGCAGAACATCCATCCCTCTGTTCAGTGCTGTGTGCTTATCTGTCTGCCTCTAGCTCTTCTGGCAGCCAAACCCCTCAAATGACATTTGAAGGCTTTATATTTATTTTATCTTGCCAGTTCCAGATCAGATTTGCTGAGTTGTCAGCCTGAAAATGCTTTTCTCTTAAGCACTGGCCCTACAACAGCTCCCCCTGCTCCATCCCTGCCTTGGAGGAGACCAGCTGGGCTCCTCCTGCCTCCGCTGTCACTGGCAGAAAGGTGTGGGGGCTGGAGCAAAAGCTCTGCTGCTAGATGCATGAAGAGAAACAGATTTCAGCTTCTTTTTTCCCCCTGTTGTTTGGGCCACACTGGAATCAGCTGTCAGTGGGTGTTGAAAAGCAGCAGAGCCAGAGATTGTGCTGGAGAAGAGGCGCTGGGGTAAGGAGGACAAGGGCTCAGTGCAATCCTGTTCTCCTGGAGCTGGATGGGACATCTGACCCAGGTTTTGGTGGTGAGCATATGTGCAACAAGAGGGTGGGTTCTCAGCAGAGTCCTGCAGGCCGGGTGCCTGCCTGCAGATAACCAGGGCAAGCGACACTAACAATGGCTCATCTGCTAGCTTTCAGCAAGGAAGGCGAGTACTTGTCCATGCACAGTGAGTAAACTGTGCCTTTGTCCCCAGCAGCTGTCACTCTGATGCTTTGCCATGCTCTGCTGGCAGGGAGCAGCACCAGAGGATGCCTCTGCTGCCACTGCCTGCCTCAGGGACAAGCATGGACACATGCCTCCAGCTGGAAGCCAGGCCTGGGAGAGGAGAAACCTCCACAGAACATACATTTGCAAGTGTCTGTGTACTGCAGTGCCTCCCGGGCATCACAACCCCCTGCCACCATGTGAGAAGTGAGGGGAGCTGGCTGGGCATCAGCACAAGGAGGGGACAGTGCTGTCCCTGCACTGGAGCAACTGGTGCAGAGAGCTGGGAGCAGCTGCAGGCACTGGAGCAGGAGCAGCCCCACAGCACCAGCCCTGCCATTTATGCACTACAGTTTTAAATCCACCCCTCCCTCCCACTTTGCAGCCTCCAGGCTCTACACAGCACCACCTCAGGTCTCCCTGCCCCACCAGAGCAGCACGTAACAGGAAGGCTGGCACTTCAGAGGATACATCACTCAGTACAGCAGTGCTGGTTTGACCCAGCCAACATCTCTCTTGCAGCTCCAACACTTGCTGCCATGCCCAGGGAAGGTGCCTTGCAACCGCTCCACAGTGGAGGTACAAACTAAGCTGTGCCTTGGCTTTCAAGGGCAGAATCAGCACACGTGGCTGGAGCAAGACTGTGACACAAGCAATTACAGCATTGGCTTCAACAAGCAGTATGCCCAAGGTTGCTCCTGTCACCCAGGCTAGGAGATGGAGGAATTTAGTTATCCTTCGATGCCACAGCAACAAATAGCTTTCTACAACTGGGGGGGGGAGCGAGAGAAGAAAAACAAAGGATCCTCCTTTTGCTGAGTCCTGGCCAGTTAACCCTTTTCACCATCCCCTGTCCAGACAGCATGACCAGGCTTTGAAGATACCTTGGACAAAGTGCACAGCCACACCAGAGTGACACCAGCACCTCCTCCTTCCTGCAGAGGTGACAGCCTCTGCTCCAGAGCCCTGCCTGCTTACTGTCCCCCCTCAATTGCTGCTGTGGACATTAACTTTTCCAAAATTTCTGCTTCCCTTTGAATATTTTTGCTATGGATCATTTTCATTGCATGTGTTAGATAGTGTTTTCCCAAAACTGAGTTTTGAGTTATTTCCTGCTTATCTTTCTATAACTTCCTCTCATTTCCTCTTCTGTTGTGCCTAAACCCACCTTGGTACTTGTTGCTCCTGGTTGATTTAGAGCAGATTACTCACTCCCCTGCTTCAAAAAAAGTATAAGAGGGGAGGAAATGGCCATTTAAAAGGTGAGGAATCCTGCTCACCTGTGTCTTGCTTAGCACCTCCCCAGGTGGAGCAAAGTGACTCAAGTCCCATGATAGCCAGGGTGGGAGGATAAATCAGGTGTTTTGGGGCTGGGGAGAGCTGTGGAGGTGGGGGAAGTATTGCAGTATGAGGGCAGACTGCTGAGAGGGGCATTTGGGGCTAATAGGGATTTGTAATAGTTGCAAACTGAAATTTCTGTGTGGTGGTAAGTAAGGAGCTTCTGTCCTGGGGGGGGGGGGGGGGGGGGGGTCTGAAGCACTTTGAGGCTGTGAGAGCAGGGCTAGATAGGAGGTGTGGTTTCTCCGTGGTGGTGTGGATTTTATGCTTGGGAAGGTGCCTAAAAGCTAAGCTCAAATTGTCTTCTGTAGCAAATTTTTTCTATGGTTCTCTGTAGTTTCTCATGTGGAAGCTTATTTAAAGCCTGAAGCGTCCCCTGTGCAATCTATTTCTTTAGGTATGAATGCTGCTCAAGTTGAGGCCGCATAGGGAGCACACAATAACTTCTTTGTGGCTCTCTCTTTAAGTCTTGTCTTTTAGTTGCTGCTCCAGGTGTTCCTTTTCTCTGAAGGAGAGGAGAGTTTTAGTAAGTAGGGCACGGTTGCTGCTGATCCCATATTCCCTAGTGCATAGCTGGGGTTGGGTATGGAGTATCTCCAGTGGCATCCTCCTGCTGTGCTCTTACTCCACTGTTGTGGCACATGGGTGGCCAGCTCTGCCTGCTGGAAGGATTAGAAATGGTTGTGGGTTTTTTGAGAGGGTGGGTTTTTTGAGAGGGTGGGTTTTTTGAGAGGGTGGGTTTTTTGAGAGGGTGGGTTTTTTGAGAGGGTGGGTTTTTTGAGAGGGTGGGTTTTTTGAGAGGGTGGGTTTTTTGAGAGGGTGGGTTTTTTGAGAGGGTGGGTTTTCCTATCTGGAACCACTCTGTGCACCCCTTTCTTCACTCCTTGCCTTGTACACTTCATCCAAGTCCCAGGGCAATGCTACTTTTCCCAAAGCCCTATGCTAGGGTACCACCACCTTCTCCTATGTGTTCAGGAGTCAGACAGCAACTTAAAGACTAAATATGCCTCCTATAAAAATAAATCTTATGGAGGCAACTTTTTGTTGTGCAGCTCTGGGGGGCAACTTTTTTTTATTTCCACTGAGATAGCATTTGGCTAACACAGCCAAGTGTGAGTAGAACAAGCCTGGAGCTGTACAGAAAATGATAAGATAAGGCAGGGCTATGATTTGCCTGTCTCATCCTGAAGCTTTGTGCATTATTTAGTGTGTGTAGTGAGAGGTCAGTAGCCTCTTGATAATTTTCAGTAGATTAGTCAGGCAGGGTTAATCACCTGCTCAGAAAAAAAACAACTTGATGCTGTCTGTTCAATAGTTGGGGTTTAACTGAAAATACATAGTCTTATAAGGACATTGTCAAGGTCAAGAGGCTCAAAGATTCACTTTCTTTTCTTCCTCTGATATGTTAACGAAGATCCTGCTCTTCTTTATGTGGGATTTTTTCCTCCCTTAAATTCAAACCAAAAGCTTCAGAGCCCTTAAAGGAAATTCAGCACTTCCATGGCAGTGGATGTGAGTGGTGGTGCCTGTGCCCACTTGCCAATGAGCAGGGCACTTGCTAGCAAGTGGGAGCATATGCTGCCAGCCTGAGTAGGGCAGAGATGCTCTTCCCTCTTAATTGTGGGATGCTCCCTGCTAATGTGGCAGAGCACACCACTCCTTGGGAGAGGTCAGCCCAGCACAAGTGCTGCCCTGTTGGAAGGAGACTGTACATTTGCTTCTGGGGGTGACCTTGCTGCTGTTGGTAAAAGTTAACATGGCAACAGGTGTATTAGTAGTGAAACCAATATTGCTGCTAACAATGCATACCATAGATGATCATTTGATCTAGAGATAGTAGTTAGGATAAATATTAGGGGTACCTGGGAGATTATTGCTAGGTGAATAAATGGTTTGGAAACTAAGGTAAATACCATTGAAATCTAATGAGATCAGTAAAGTATCTAAGTAACTGGAAAGGGACCAATCAGATTAATAAGGGGGCTGTGATTATAGAAGATGGAATATACATTCATCCAATGAATATGAAGATAACTGATGATTACAAGTATATTATGCAAATGTGTGTTTCTAAATAGTATAAATGTTTGTTGTGTGTACAAATCGAAGTTAGATTTGGACAGGCATGCTCCTAACTTCTGGTGCCTGATAAAAGCACCTTCATATAATCACTCTGTGGTTGTGTCCTCGCAAATGCAAACACTGCTGTAGTTGGATGCTGCTATCTGAGGGAGCATAGGAAGGGAGAACTGGAAGTGATGCTGAGCCTGTGCACCTCTGATCAGTACCAATAGGCTCTGCAAAGGGGGTTCAGCCATGGTAGTGAATGCAATAATAAAGCTGGGCTCAGTGTGTGTGCACTACTGAAATCTTTGCCTTTTTCCAGCCCAAAGTGGTTACACTTACTATTTATTTTCCTCAATGACATTCCAAAAAATGGAGCCTGGAGGGATCTGTAATATAGCCTTCTGCAGGATTGGTGCTGGTTGGATGAGACTCCAGCACAGCTTGCTGGTGCTCAGGGGATGTTAAGAGCTGCTAGTGCTTGAAGTGATGACTTGCAGAAAACAGACTCCACAACTTGTGAAGTTGTAAAGTAGGTATGTTTATTTGGCAATGCGCACACATGCTGGATGCAAGGGGGATAGCTCCACCTAACTTGTGCACCAATGGTTACTGGCAGTGTACTTATATTAGTGGGACAAACGTTTCATTTCCCGTAAGTCTCTTGTATATTCATCAGGTCTCCGAAGAATCATTAACGTAGGTTCTGTCTCTATTTGTATGTGTACTGGAGTCCTTGGGTGGTCGGTCATCTGGCATTCTCTGGTGGTCTTCTGTTGAAGGCCAGAACTCTTCCTTGCTGCTAATCTTGCCTTTCCTGTCTTTGACAGACTTCAGCAGTCAAGCCAGTTCTTGCTGGTTCCATTATCTATGCATACAGTCCTTTACTCCCTTATCTTTGGGTTGTTAACATACAATTGTGCTGGTTAAGACCTAGGAATCAACATTCTTTATCTTGTTCCCTGTCTCAGTGATGGAGAGGTTGCTAGGTGCTGTGCTCCTGGGCTGGGTGCTGTGGCTACTCAGCAGTGTATCATGATGGCTGGTAGCTTTGCTTCACCCAGCAACACTGATTTTCCTGGGCTGGGTGAAGAAAGTGATATGTGCATGGGGGAACCTCTATGCTTGCTGTCCTGAGCTCAATTGTGAGCCAGGAGAGCTGCTGGCTGTGTAGGCAGGCTTCAAACAGGGTAACCTGGATGTCACAAAAGACAGGTTTTGCTTGCTGTGCCAGCTGTGAGCATATTTGCCTTGGAAAAAGTGAGTTCCTCATGTGTCCAGATGAGTTAGTACTTTAAACCCCTGCTGCTCCTGGGTTTTGTATCTTCTCCCTCTAGCCTAATGGCCCATAAGTGGGCACTGTCAGGGAGCTGGTGGGGCTTGTGCTCAGTCCATCTTCACCAGGAATCTGTTGCTCTTGTGCCCTGTCAAAGGTTTTGATGGATGCCCTAGGAAAAACTGAGGGCATGGCTGGGTCTGATGTGCCAAGTGCCTGGTGGTGCAGTCAGGTGGCTGATGCCACGCAGTGTGTGTGGGTGCTTCCTCGCTCTTTCTCCATGGGAGGAGAGGAGCTGCCTTGACAGATTGTTTTGAAAGCAAAATGACTTCAGGGCTGGATTCTTTTTTTTTTCTTGTGCACCCCCCCCCTCCTTTCTTCTTGCCTGACAGAAAAAGCATAACTTGTCTTTGTTTAATTGGTGCTTTGTGCCTGTCTCTTGCCAGAACTTAACAGAGAGGGGGCTGGCTGGATAAAAATGGCTTGGAGTTGGGAAGCTGTTACACATCTAGCCTGCCTGTTTAAAGGAAAAAAAGAATTTCCCCCCCTCCCTCCCAGCTGCACACCAGTTCCTGGTGCACTGTGAAAGCAGAGCGCCCCCTTGGAGCAGTCTGGTGGAAGTGGGGGTTGTGGGGCTGAGCTCTGGCAAGATGGTGTACTGTGTGCTTGACCTGCTGATTGCAGGGTTTGGAGTGTCTAATTGATGCTTTCTTGTAAGGCTTGAGACCACTTCATGATCTTACAAATAAGACCTGCCAGTGTCTGGAACACAAAACAAATGTGTTGTGGACTGAGCGAGGAAATGGTCTTTACTTTTTAGGCTGGGTGGCAGTGTGTTGGTAGCAGGGTGAGCACACCTGGGTGTGCTGTCTGCTTGGCAGCATGTCCCATGGAAGCAGGGCAAAGTAGGGTTAGAGCAGTGCCCCAATTCTCTGGGAGGGTCACTTCCATAGCCTGGTCTTGGTCTCCATCGCTGCTGAACATCTGTGCTGATGTGAGGCCAGGGAACTTCTTGTAGCATGTGGCTTGTACCTGGCTGGGTGCTTGCTCCTCTCTGACCTTCTGGCAGGGGCTGAGCACTTCCCATGCTGCTTGCTTCACCCCACCAGGCAGGCATGGCTGGGTCAAGAACCACTCTTCTGGGGCATGGACATGAGGTCCCTTCCAGCTAGTCCTGTCCATGTGTAAGGGGACAGCAAGGAAGTTGATTGTTTTGATTTTTTTTATTGTGGAGTTTGCTTCTGCTTTTTTCCAGCCTGATGCAGGGACAGCCAGTGTTTTGGAGTGTTTTGCTTTTGGGGCATGGCCTGACCCCATTGGGCTGTGCTGCTTGCTGTCTGCCTTGCACAAGCATGGGTAGCTGTTGGCTATGGCCCTGATGCATGGGGGTGGCTGCAAGTGGCTTCAGTGCAGGAGCTTTCTGCTTGCTTCTGAGGCATCAGAGCAAACCTGGTGGTGGGGGCTGTGTCTGTAGTTGTTTCTGTGGCTCCTCAGCATGACAGGAGCAAAGCATGAAGCAGCTTGCCTATAAACATATGGTTCCCACGGGCACCTTGCTAGAGACAGTGCATGGTGTTTTCCTTTGGAAGGGAAAGGGAAGCCTGGAAAGTGGCTTGGAGGTGGATGCAGAGGAACATTTGCAGATGGAGGCTGGCAGGACCAGGGCAGGCTTGCCCAAGGAAAGGTGGGTGCAGTGATGGACATGTGAGAAAGTAGGAGCCCAGAAGAAAGGCTGTGCTGTGGTGAGTCCCCAGGCTGCAGCTTGCCAGAGGGGGTGGTGTTCCAGTGGGTGTCAGCCCAGTCTGGGGGCAAGGGGGGGGGGGGGGGGGTGCTGTGATGAGCAAGTGATGGTCAGTGGGGGGTTTAGTGGATGTGGAGGTGCTTGGAGAGAACTGAGAACGCAGCTTGTGCTGGGCTTGATGGAAGAGAGAGGTGTCAGTGATACCACCAGTTTGAGAGTCCTCACATGGCCACTGAAGGGCTGTCAATGGAGTCTTTGGCAGGTGCCCCACCACAGAGGAGAGGAAAAAGGGCTGGTGCAAGTCCAGAGTTGCACTTAGTGTGTCCTTGTCCTTTAGTGTCCTGCCCCACTCAGCTGGAGACAGGCAAGGAGGTAAAACCTCATCTGTGAGAGCCCTGATAGACTGCATGTGTTGAGAGATTTAGACTGATGAGGGCTGGATGTCCAAAGGAAGAGGTATTTCATGGGGGAAGACCCTTGGGGCTTATTCCTTAATTTTCTATGAGAGCTTTGGATGCTTTTATGGGAGTAGTTTTAAAAAAAAAAAAAATGGGGGGGAGGGAGACAGCTTCATCACAGTAAAATCCTAATCTGTTGAATCATGTCCTCTAGAACTGTCTGTGCTCTCCATGAAGGATTTTTGATTTGTTTTTTTTTTTTTGCTCTTTTGGGACTGCATCAGGTGTCCTCCCACAGGGGTGGTCTGTCTGTCCATCCCCTCCCTAGCCTTTCTTCCTGCAGCCACACAGAGCCTTTTCTAGCTTGGTCTCTGCTCCCAGCTGAGTAAGGCATTGATGCTCTGGATCTGACTTGTTTCTGTATTGGCAGAATTTATTTGGCAAATTGGCATTTCAGCCCCTCTCTGGAGTTGTTGGTGGTATCGATCCCCCAGTGGGAAGGGGAGAAGCCAGTAGCCACTTCTGAGAGACATTTCCTTCCTATTTTCAGCTCCAGGCCTGCAACTGCTGGGTTCTGACCACACCATGCTAACAGTTGTAGCTGCCTCCTCAGGGATGCTGTGAGGAGAGCAGGGCAAGGTGTTCTGACCTGGTAGTTCAGGGGGCAATGGGATGAGTCCTTCCTGCTTCCCTGACCCTCCTCCTACCTCTGCTTTTGTTGCTGTGCTCTTGTCAGTGGAAAATAGTGTATATACCTATTCTTAAGTTCCTGAGGAGCCTTAGCCTTATTTTTAGGCTGGAAATACAATGCTCCATAGGGCAGAAACTGAGGGCTGCAGTAATTTCAGCATTGCATTGAAGCCTCTAGGGTGCAGCTGACTGCTTCCCTGGGACTGAAATGTGCTGGAGGCTACAGTTGTGTTGATATTTCCTGGTTCTTGCTGTCAGATGTGTGATGGACAGGGGCTACAGGGAGGAGTGAGGGCATCCAGCAAATGGGAGCTTTGTGCATTGCACCTTGCCCTGGGGACCAACTTTCTGCTCCTTCAGCCTGGCGAGAGCTCAACCTGCTGCAAGCTCTTGCTGTTCTGGGTGAAGAAGGTGCAGGGGGAGAGGAGGGGATGGCCAATTCCTGCATCCCTCTTCCTAATCACTGGGGCTCAAAGCTGGGGTCCCACTTGCAGAGGTGAAGGGGGAGCCCTAATTGCCCCTCTTCCCAAGGCTCCTGGGTGTGTTAATCACCTGTAATGGGATGGGTTGTGTTAGCCTATTAAGCCCCAATAGGGTTCCTTATAGACTGAAGTGTGAGGAATTTCACTCAACCATGTTAAAACATTTCCACCCCCTTTAATAGCTTAATGCATTGATTTAACCCTATGGCAACTGGGGCTGTTTGCTGGGAAAAGCCATATGGCTCTGTCCTGCCTTCATGCAGTGACTTGGACTGGGGTTTACATTTCTGGGGGATCTTATTAATATGAGGGCTGCTATAGCTCTTGCCTCCTCCCTGGTGGCTTGACAGAGCCCTTGTGGGAAGCAATTTCCCTTGTGTTGTGCTGAGCCTGGCTTTGCTGCTTTTAATGAGAGCAATTTTGCCCTGGCTTGTATCAGCTGCAGCCCACCTGTGCTGCCAATTGCCCTGGTGGATCTGGTGTGATGTGTGGAGCTGGGAGCAAGCTGTCTGGGTTTTTAAGTGTTTCTGACCTGTAAGGTGTAAAAAATTTCACCAGTGTTGAAATGAAGGTTGGGTGGGGGGCACTTTCTGGGTTATGGAAGACCTAAGGATGAACTGGTATCAGGTGCTCTTGATCTCTGAGGGGATTTATAGAGAATCACAGGCTTGCTAACTGCAGGCATGTTGCCAGTGTGTTGGGAAAGAAATTCTCCTTAACTGTAGGCTGTGCCCCCTATTTTTTTGTTACTGAATTAGTTAAATGTGTATTGTAACACCCCAGTGCCTGGGCAGGCTGCGAATGTGGACCTGTAGTGTGTGTGTGCGAACATGCTGAAAGGGTTCTGCAGGAGGGAGAATGGTGGTTCTGCTACATGAACATGGTGCATTTGTCATGTTTCTCATTTTTGGGGGAGCTGGTGTCCGCACCAGTGCTCAGCTCACCCATGCTAACCTGGGCCTTGTGCAGGTTAACCTGCTGTTTTGTATGTGGAGCGATGACTTCGTTCTGGCTGGTGGTTAATACTTGAACCTGTTCCTGCCTCCTTGCAATTACTGTTATTATCAGGGCTTCAGTCACTGCAGGTCAGGTTTGAAGGAAAATATTGGCTTGACTGCTGTCAGCCTGTATCCTTTGGGTCTCATGCAAAGTGCAGTGGCATGGGGTGTGGAAATGGGGGTAGTGTGAGTGCAACACCAGTGGAGCACAGAATCATCTAGGTTGGAAGAGACCTCCAAGATCACCTAGTCCAACCTCTGACCTAACACTAACACGTCCTCCACTAAACCATATCACTAAGCTCTACATCTAAACATCTTTTAAAGACCTCCAGGGATGGTGACTCAACCACTTCCCTGGGCAGCCCATTCCAATGCCTAACAACCCTTTCAGTAAAGAAGTTCTTCCTAATATCCAACCTAAACCTCCCCTGGCGCAACTTTAGCCCATTCCCCCTCGTCCTGTCACCAGGCACGTGGGAGAATAGACCAACCCCCACCTCGCTACAGCCTCCTTTAAGGTACCTGTAGAGAGCGATAAGGTCGCCCCTGAGCCTCCTCTTCTCCAGGCTGAACAATCCCAGCTCCCTCAGCTGCTCCTCTTAAGACTTGTTCTCCAGACCCCTCACCAGCTTCATTGCCCTTCTCTGGACTTGCTCGAGCACCTCCATGTCCTTCTTGTAGCGAGGGGCCCAAAACTGAACACAGTACTCGAGGTGCGGCCTCACCAGAGCCGAGTACAGGGGGACAATCACTTCCCTAGACCTGCTGGCCACACTGCTTCTTATACAAGCCAGGATGCTGTTGGCCTTCTTGGCCACCTGAGCACACTGCTGGCTCATGTTCAGCTGCCTATCAACCAGTACTCCCAGGTCCTTCTCTGCCAGGCAGCTTTCCAGCCACTCATCTCCCAGCCTGTGGAGCTGCTTGGGGTTGTTGTGCCCCAGGTGCAGGACCCAGCACTTGGCCTTGTTGAACTTCATGCAGTTGACCTCAGCCCATCGGTCCAGCCTATCCAGATGGTCCTGCAGAGCCTTCCTACCCTCGAGCAGATAGACACACGCACCTAACTTGGTGTCGTCTGCAAACTTACTGAGGGTGCACTCAATCCCCTCATCCAGATCATTGATAAAGATATTAAAGAGGACTGGCCCCAGTACTGAGCCCTGGGGGATTCCACTAGTGACCGGCCTCCAACTGGATTTGACTCCATTCACCACAACTCTTTGGGCCCGGCTATCCAGCCAGTTTTTAACCCAATGAAGCGTACGCCAGTCCAAGCCATGAGCAGCCAGTTTCTTCAGGAGAATGCTGTGGGAAATGGTGTCAAAAGCCTTACTGAAGTCAAGGTAGACCACATCCACAGCCTTTCCCTCATCCACTAAGCGCGTCACTTTGTCATGGAAGGAGATCAGGTTCGTCAAGCGGGACCTGCCCTTCATAAACCCATGCTGACTGGGCCTGATCGCCTGGTTGCCCTGCAAGTGCCGCGTGATGACACTCAAGATAATCTGCTCCATGAGCTTCCCTGGCACTGAGGGCAAACTAACAGGCCTGTAGTTCCCCCGGTCTACCCTCCGGCCCTTCTTGTAGATGGGCGTCACGTTTGCTAGCCGCCAGTCGACTGGGACCTCCCCTGATAGCCAGGACTGCTGATAAATGATGGAAAGCGGCTTGGCCAGCTCCTCCGCCAGTTCTCTCAGTACCCTCGGGTGGATCCCATCCGGCCCCATTGACTTGCATACATCCAAGTGCTGTAGCAGGTCGCCAACCATTTCCTCGTGGATTATGAGGGCCACATCCTGCTCCCCATCCCCTTCCACCAGCTCAGGGTACTGGGTATCCAGAGAACAACTGGTCTTGCCACTAAAGACTGAGGCAAAGAAGGCATTAAGCACCTCAGCCTTTTCCTCATCTTTTGTAACTAAGTTTCCCCCCGCATCCAGTAAAGGATGGAGATTCTCCTTAGTCCTCCTTTTGGTGTTGATGTATTTGTAAAAACATTTTTTAATCTTTAATTGCAGTAGCCTGATTGAGCTCCAGATGAGCTTTGGCCCTTCTAATCTTGTCCCTGCACAGCCTTGCAACAGCCTTATAGTCCTCCCGAGTGGCCCGCCCTCTTTTCCAAAGATTATAAACCCTCTTTTTTCTCCTAAGCTGCCTGTGGAATTCCTCATCCGTCTCCTCATCCTGGTTCGGCAGTCTATAACAGACCCCCACCAGGATGCTTGCCTTGTTGGCCTTCCCGCTGATCCTAACCCACAGAGACTCAACCTTATCAGTCCCAGCCTCAAGTTCCACAACATCAAAACACTCTCTAATGTAGAGAGCCACACCACCACCCCTTCTGTGCTGCCTGTCCCTTCTGAAGGGCCTATAGCCAGACATTGCAGCACTCCAGTCATGAGAGTGGTCCCACCACGTTTCCGTGATGGCAACCAAGTCATAGCCTGCCTGCTGCACAATGGCTTCCAGTTCCTCTTGTTTGTTACCCATGCTGCATGCATTAGTGTAGATGCACTTCAGTCAGGCCACTGCCTTCTCCCCGAGCCTTGCCATTGTTCCCCCTGGCACAGCTTCAACAAGCCTTATTTCAGCCCCATCCCCCTTCTTACCTAGTTTAAAGCCCTCTCAATGAGCCCTGCCAGCTCCTGGGCTAGGATCCATTTTCCCCTTAGAGATAGGGACCCATCTGCGGCCATCAGGCCGGGTGCCAAGTAAAGCGCCCCATGGTCAAAAAAAAAACCAAAATTTCTGTGTTGGCACCAGCCTCTGAGCCACGTGTTAATCAGGTGGGCTTTCCGTGTCCACTCTGTACCCCTCCCTGCTACTGTAAGGATGGACGAAAACACCACCTGTACTCCCGCTCCATCCACTAACCATCCCAGTCCCCTAAAGTCCTGTTTGATAGCCTCCAGGCTTTTCTCTTCAATATTATCACTGCCAGCCTGGACTATCAAAAGAGGGTAGTAGTCAGAGGGGCGAAGCAGGTTGGGAAGCTTTCTGGCAACATCCCTGACCCTGGCCCCAGGGAGGCAGCAGACTTCCCTATGGGTAGGGTCAGGCTGACAAATAGGGCCCTCTGTCCCCCTGAGAAGGGAGTCGCCTACAACAATTACCCTTCTGTCTTTCTTGGTGGAGGCAGTCTTGAGGCATGGAGTCGACCTCCTCGCCCTAGGTATCCTCCTGGGTAGACTTTCTACCTCATCTTCACCCACCAGTCTCTCAAGCTCCAGGGCCTCAAATCTGTTATGTAAGGGCACCTGGGAAGGTGGGGCTGGTGGGGGGGGGGCGTCTCCTGCGAGGTCGAGCAGGGACCTGTCTCCATTCCTCCTTAACTCCTAGGTCCCCTCCCTCTGCCCAACAGGGCAGGGGGTCCACCCCCATTTGGGGTGTCTCACCCCAGTACCTCTCCTTCAGGCCCTGTAGGGAGTTGCTCCACCAGTCTATCTCCCGCTCACACTCCCTGATAACCCTCAACCTCTCCACCTCCTCCCTGAGCTCTGCCACCAGGCAGACCAGGTCATCCACCTGCTAGCACCTCACACACACAGTCCCTCTGCCTCCCTCAGATGGCAGCAACAGGCTCAGACACTCCCTGCATCCAGAGACCTGAACTGTCGCATTTTTGAGCAGGCAGTCAGTCTGGGTGGTTACAGACTTTCTAGAGAGAGCAATCTGCCTGGTGTAGACCATTGCAGCCCAGCTAGCGGTCGACAGCCGTTAGAGGAGTTGTTCGTATGGGCGGGGGGGTAACGTTCTGCCCTCCCTGCCTGCGCAAACTGCCGTGCCCCGCCCTTCTGACGCACCACGCCCTGGTCGCTTGCGCTCCCTAGGGGCTGCTTTTGAACGGCCGGGGAGGGGGTGCTGCTGACTCCGCCTACGCCTCGTCAGCCTCCCTCGCGAGGGCTGCCGGGTCCTGGCGGCTCCCTCGAGTGGCCTCGATGTTGGAAAAAAAGCCCTGCCTGTCCCGATCCCCCGCTCCGCTGCAGAACGTGTCTTCCCCGGAGCCGATCGCCACCAGCAAACCCTGGTGTAGGGCTCAGTGTCTATGCTGATGTTTCTGCAGTCCTGATGTACAGATACACTGATACAAGGTGTGTTTTTGAAGTTGGGGCTGGCTTGAGATGCCTGGTTGGAGCCTATGGTATGAGGGCTGGGAGAAGATGGAGCGTTTTCGGGGCTGTCTGGGCCATGGGGTGTCTCCTCAAGTACTGTGTTCTTCGTGCAGAGCAGGAGGCAAGAGTAGCAGGGACAGCTCTGGCAGCATGGCTGTGCCTAAGGTGACTTATGGCAATAATAAATGGGGTTAACTCTGATTAGGTGACATCTCTGCCGGGGCGAAGTGCAGCTTGTGTTGTCACAAGGGAGCAGTGCTCAAAAAGCTGCACACAAGGATACTTGGTGAGTTTTTTGGGCAGAAGCTCTGCTTGTGCTCTTCTTATGTGGGGGCCAGCTGTCTCCTTGCTGTGTCATTCAGAAGTGTGGTGTCTGGTAATTAATACCTCTGTGATTAAGCATAGGCAAGAGAGCTCTAAATTTTCAAGGTGGGGCAATTGGAGGGGGAGCTGAGAATGGAGGGGGGGGAGGTGACTGTTGGCTCAGTCCTCAGAGCAGTGTGTGTGGGGAAAAATGATGCCTTTTGAAGAAAGGTGGTGATGCTGTTGCTGAAATGAAAGCTAGCTTCAATTTCGAAGGCTTAGACCCTCTCCGGATACCCTGGTATAGCATGGCCCAGGTCTGTTGTTTCTTGGCAAAGGTATTCTTGCAAATGGAAATGCTGGCCTGGGTGACCTTCTGTGTCTGGCTGCTGGGGGAAATGTGCTGAGCTGAAACAAGTTTCTAGAGCTGAGCTCTCCGGCTGGGGTCTGATCTCCCAGCTGGGATACTGGGGCTGGCAGCTGGGTTTGGTCCTTCTCAAGTGCCTGGGCTTGCTCCCAGCCTGGGCCCATCAGACCACTTGTGATATCAGCTTGCTTCTGATTCTGAAGGTCAAATGGCTCACCAGCAGGGTGACAAAAGAGCCCTTGATCTGAAAGTGGGACTGTTCTTGTGCCTTGCCCCAGGAGGGGTCTCACAGGCTGGCATGCGTGCCGGCTGAAAGGAATACTTAAAATGTCCTTTCTCTGCTCCTGTCAAAAGCCCTTGGAGCTGCGAATCAAAGTATCTACCCCAGTGCCTTCCTGCTGCATGCTTCAGGCTGGTTTATTTCTTGAGAACGGCCTAATCCAGTGCAGCCAAATGTCCTGGTGTGCTGTCTGTGACAATGGGCAGCAGTGGGTATGTAAGGGAAGGGGTAAGAGTAGGGTGAGCAGGCAATGGGGCAGCTCCAGCCTTTGACAGCTGCTGGTTCTGATTCATGGAAGAACTCTACAACTCAAAAGCAAATGAGTTATAAAGTAGGTATGTGGTTTATTTTGGTGCTGGGCACATGCGGGATAGCTCCCAAAGACATAAGCAACAATTCGCTCACTCACGTTCTCTTTTATCCCCTGAAATATTACATATGCATTAAGTCTTGCAACACATCTATGCATATTCATTTCTTAGCTCTGCCTCGTATGCTAATTATCTTATCAGTCCTTCTGCGCTTGTGTAGTACTCTCTGGTGATCGTCGGGACGAAGTAAGATGTCTTCATCAGAGTTGAACTTTTCACCTCATCTCCTTGCACATGCTCTCTGAGCCTTTGGTCACAGTCTGAGCCATAAGGTTGGTTTGATCTGGTTCTTGGAGTCCTAGGGGCTCCTGTTATCTCGAGGCCTTGCAAGTTTGACATTCTTTATCTTGTCCTTTTACAAACAGTCCTCCTTATCTCTGAGCCCTTGGTCACAGTCCAAACCATAAGGTTGGTTTGATCCTGTTCTTGGGGTCCGAGGGGCTCCTGTTATCTCAAGGCCTAAGCGCAGCACAAGCATAGTACATGGCAAACGTAACACACATTAAGCAATGAGTGTTGCCTACATATTCA
Organism: Cygnus olor; assembly: GCF_009769625.2. Taxonomy (NCBI): domain Eukaryota; kingdom Metazoa; phylum Chordata; class Aves; order Anseriformes; family Anatidae; genus Cygnus; species Cygnus olor. Next base: position 2,592,074 of record NW_024429078.1, on the reverse strand, counting down.
TTCTTAATCAGTCGCCCTCTAATTTCTAACCCCCTGTCTCAGTTCAACTCTTCAGCCAGGGATGGTGAGTTTTTTTCTATAAATTTGTCTAAATGTGTAGATTCAAGAAATCAAGCTTTCATCACCCACAGCATCCTCTAGCTAGGAGTACTGTGCCTATGCTGCACTGCTTGTGAAAAGCTGGTCATTTGCCTGGGGGCCTGCTGCTGGGGGCTTTATCTGGCTTCTGCTGGAGGGGACTCGGGGGCTGTGAGGGGCTGAGTGTAAGGCTTCTGCCTCCTGCTCCACCAGTGCAAGCCTGTGCTTATGCTCCATCCCCCTACAGCTTCCAGGCATCCTTTGACTTGGTGCCCTGAGGAGTCTTGCATGATGCCGTGCACCCCAGCCTCATGCTGCAGTGCTTCCCTGCGCGGCCGTGCCCTGTCACGCATTTCCAGCATGTTTGTTGCTGAGATGCAGATGCCAGGTCGTGTATCTCCAGTGCTGATGCAATGGCTGAAAGATCAGCTTGCTTCTGCAGGGAGGCTGTGGCTGTGTCCTGCAGATGGGTGCAAGCTTTCTATGAGGGTCTTGTGTGCTTGTGCCAGAGCGTTGCACTGCAGCTGTGAGGCGCATCATGCGAAGATCTTGCCTGGCTCTTCCTGAACTTTGTTCAGTTATGCTTTGGTGATGCAGCAGCTGAAAGCTCAAATACTGGGAGAATAAAATGTCAACACAGCCTGGAAAAAAAGCTCAAATTTCTCTATATAACTTTAATCTCAAAAAAGAGAAGATGCAAACTGGCAGCACCTGTTCTGGTGGTGTGCCTGTGGCAGTGCCCTTTTGGTCAGGAGGGAAAGGGATTGGGGTGACTTCTGCATTGTGAGGACTTGTTCTGGAGGGGAAGGGAGGCTGTGCTCACTAGATTGATCATCCACTCTTAATCCATTGGTGGTGTTTTAATTACTCTCCTCATGTGTTAATGTGACACTTGCACCAGGGGGACCTGTTGTCCTCTCAGCTTCATGCAAGTGGTCCTGGTGGTGACTATCATTCCTGCCACATCAGCTGTGAATTGAAGGCAACGTGTAGGTCCCTGGGAGGCAGTGACTCTGCTTATGTGTCAAAGGGCTTGTCAGTTGGAGCAGCCTGACCCTTATTGCATTTGTAGCCTGATTTGCATGATTCCTGCTCAGCTCCTGCTGCAAATGTGGCTTTCTACCATCTGCTTGCCCTTGCCATGCACTGCGGTGCTCATGGACCCTGCAGGGATGTGTGAGGATGCTTGCAGAGCAGGGACAGGCTGCCTTGTGTCTGGAGGGGGAGTGTTGGCAGGAGAAGATGCTGGGAACTCCCAGCTGTGCTGCATGCCTGTTGTGCTTTAGTGGGAGTGCTGTTGGTTGGGCAGATGGGAGCACTTTGCTCCCCTTCACCAGCTGCTCCAGGCTTGTAGCATTGAGCTGCAGGCAGAAAGCTGTTCACAGTCTTGCTCCCATGTGGATCATGGCGTGCTTGCTGAGTGCTTTTGGGTTAGGGTGATCCTTACCTGGGTCTAGCCTGTGGATGTGCTGGGTCACAGTGCTGGTGGCAGTGTGCCTATGTGCCTGGCTAACCAAAAGCTGTGTGTGTTTAGCTCTTTCCTCTGGAAAGATGTGAATACCTGCTGGCTGGTGCTGCCTAGGTGAGGCAGGGGCTGAGCAGCCAGCCTGTTGCTGGTGTAAAGCATACTCCCTGCATGTTGTTAAGTCTCACACCTTGCTAGTACAGTTGACTGTGACATGTTTGGGTGACTTCTCTTTCTCCGTTTAAATGCAATTCAATATCTAATCTACTTAAGATACACAGGCCTGCATCTACTCTTTTCACCTCACGACTCTAGGTTATGGGTGGTCACTTAAATCACAGTGACAATGTGCCTTAAGCTGAAGGAGGCTGTGTGACCCCCAGCCTGCCCAGGCAGGTGAGCAAGGAGGCTAGCTATTTTTTCCTCTCTCTGGTTCCTTGCACCCTGCCTTGGAAATGCCCTGAGCTATTTAGGGAGTGCATGGTCAGGAGGCTGGCATGGATGGGAGTATGAGGATGAGCTGCCACTTGGTGCTGGTCCAGGGTACCCAAGGACCTTGTGCAGGGCTGCCCAAGTGTGGTGGGGGCTGTCACAGGTGATAGATGGCCCTACTATGCCCAGCTTCCTGTATTTGCTGGCCCAAGCACCCTGCCCTTGGGACAGGGACCTGCCAAGGGGCACTTTTTGCTTTCCCATCTCCTATTCCCCACAAATGCAAGCTGCGGGGGTTTCTCCAGCACCATCTAAATCCTGGGGGACTGCTGCCGTGCACAGAAGTCAAGGAGCTTAGGAAAGAAATGGCAAGCCCAGGGGATAGTAAGGAAATGGTAAAGCCTGTGAAGGAGCTGGTAGCTGAGTGTGGGAGGTCAGCAAGGAGACTAGGAGGTTGGGGCTCAAATCCAGCAAAGGGTCAGCCTGTGGCTCTCCTAGGTGATGTACTTGCAGGAGAATATTGCTGTTCTGTGGGGAGTCTGACCCAGGCTCTGCTGGCTAGTGCCATCCCTCTTCTAACAGGATGATTTCAGAGAGGCTTTTGGGCTTTAGGTGCAGTGCTTGGTGCCTGGTGTCTAGGCTAGGCTAAGGGCAGCCTGGTGAAGGGTTACCTTGTGGCAGAGCACAAAATGGATTTCTCAAATGCTGTAGAAGGAAGGGAATTTCCCCTCGTGTCTGTTTCCAAATCATCTTCTGATTAGATGGTTGTCAGCATGGCAGAGCTGTGACTGGAGGATAACTTCAATTATTTTGTCTTTAGTAATGGAAAGTATCAGGAAAACTGCTTGCAGGAAATGAATTAAAGATAACTGCCTGGCTTTTTCTCAAGCTGTTTTTTCCCTCATCTGGTCTTTGGCTGCACAGGAGCTTAGGCCAGCAGAACCCCAGGTGGAACAAGCTCCAGTTTTGGTGCTCAGATGCATAAGGACACAGTGTGCTGTTGCTACTGCTGACATGTTCTGTATTTCACCTACATTCCTGCTGCAGCAGGGAGACAAAGGGAATTTTAAGGCCCCTGTGGTTTTAAGGCTCCTCTTTCTCCTGGTCTTGCTGTGGCCACAAGGATCAGAGCCTTCAGGGCAACATTCCTTGACTTTTAAGGGCCACCTTGCTTCTTCTAACAAGCATCCATGGGCTGTTTTGTGAAGTGTTAAATGTTTCCGTGCTTTCTCTCTCCTATACCTGCTTGTGTGTGTGAAGGCTGCTGTGTGGGGGTGTGAGGCTTTGCCTTTGCAGCTGTGCTTGAGCTGCTCTGTGATGCCTTGAAAGCCTTGGGTTGAGAAAGACCAATGTGGTGAACTCCATGGGGCTGGGAAGGGGGGGCGGGCAGGACCTGGAAAACCTCTCCTCCTAGCATGGGCTGTATATCAGTCTCCTTGTGCCACCTGGCAAAGCCTGACTGAGCTCATCTTGCTTGGGAGAGGTTTGTCCTTGCCTTTCTAGCTGTGAGCTGCTCTGCTGTGCTTCCTCATGCAGTTGTTTGTGGGTTTTCAGAGCTGTCACAAGCTTGGAGCACTAACCTCTTCAGAACTGAATGCTCTTGTGTTATCATTTGGAAGTACATGAGAATTTTTGGGGGGTGGCAATGCCCTGATTGCGCTTGAGGTCAGTGAAACATTGACATCCCCCTCTCCTGGGGTGTGTGTGAAGCTGAAGCCTTTCAGGGAAGGATCTCTGGATTGGTTGCCTCTTCTAGAGCTACCTGCAGCTGCCAACCTCATGTGATAATTATTCTGGGAGATGAATCTTTCTCTGATTCATTAGCTTTATTTTACTGGGAAAATAAGGGAGAGCTGCAGAGAGGAAGGAAAGCTTTATTCCCCCTACCCTAAATTCAACCCCTCAGCATTAAAGCATCCTGAATTGTATGTGACATCTCACACCTTCGACACCCTTGTGTTGAGGTGTTGCATGCCATGGCACAAAGGGTCCCTGCTTGCCCTCAGCTGCTCCTGTGAGCTGAACTTGTGCCAGGTTCCAGCTTCAGGGCTGGTTTCCTGCTTGTCCTCTGAGCTGTGCCACCAGTCAGCAGACTCCAAACCTGGTGGTCCATCAGGGTACAGCACAGGAGCATCTCTTGGCACCTGCTCGCAGGCTCTTGGCTACAAGCCATCTGTTGTCTGCTATCTATGCTCGGAGGGGACAGGCATGCCGAGGGGTTGATTTTGCCAGTTGCTGACAATAGCTCATTTTAATTTCCATAAGGGACCTGGTTCCTGCAGAGATGGTCTGGGGAGAGAGAAATCACAAGGTTTGGAGAAGTGGTGGAGGCGCCAAGTGAAGGAAGAGCCTATCTAGTTCCCATCCAGTTTATTCCTCTGTCTGTTGTCTTTGCCAAAAGGCAGTCCTGCTTCCTGCAGTCCTGGAACGCTCTCCAGTATCTTACAGTTTACCAGGTTGGAGATGGTATAAATCACACTCGGAAGATGCTGAACCAGAGAGTTTCCTGACCCTGATGGGGGAAGATGAGCAAGACGGCCTGAAGAGGGGAGAGAGCTGAGGCCATGAGTAAGTGGGAGATGATTTCTGGGTAAGCATGAATATTAAGTAAGCAGAAGCCCTGCTCAGCATGTGGTGAGGCGGTTTGAAAGGAAGATGATGTGTTGCTGCAGTGTCCCACCTGTCTTGAGTGCTCTGCATTTGGTGCAGGGGCTGCAGGAGGTGAGTGATGGTTCCAGCATTCAGCAGAGGAAAACAGCACTGCTGGGGGCAGTCTTGTGTGTACTACCCTGCGTCTAGGTCATCCAGACTTCTGCTGCTTTTATGACAGAGGGGTGTGCTATAGAACAGTACTCTCAGGCTTTAGCACATGGAGTTCATGCAGCATCTAGCACAATAGGGCTCTTCTGGAAAAAGGGACCTGGGGTGTGCTGCTGAAACAGATTTCCTGTGTCTTCTCACTCAACTACTTTTTTCTGCATCCACACTAATGCCTTCTGTACTACACAACTTTTGGTAGTGCTGAGCATAGGATCTTTTGGCAGCCAGCTAGCAAACTGTGGTCCCTGAACATCATCTTCTTGGAGATGCTCTAAGTGAGAGGGAGCTATGAGATACCATGTGGGATAGCGGGTGACCTGGGGTCTGCACATCTCTCCAGATATTCCTTGGGAAGCTCCAGCCAGCCACAGCAGTGGGATAGAAGAAGCCAAAGCTCAGCAGAAGATTGTGCATGTGCAATTGCAAAAAAAAAAAAAAAAAAAAAAAAAAAAAAAAAAAACTTTAAAAAGACTAAAGATGGAAAAGCTTGCAGTTCTCAGTTATCTTTTTCAGACCGACCAGCAACATTATCTAGGTGAGGAGGAAGCCTGGAGGAAGGCAGGACAAAACTCATACAAGTCAATAGTCAAATGGGAATTGAATTCTGCCTTTGGTGCTCAGCTCTGCCCAGTTAAACCACTCTCCTGCATTAGTTATGGGAAGCAATGCAGGCTGTGTAGATGATCCTGGGTTTTTGATGTCCTGGCCAAAGTACAAGCCCACGTGTCGATGGCTGCAGATCCTTCAAGAGTTATTAAGCAGCTTGGTTTGGTTTGTAGCCCCTCAGCAGCTCTTGTCCTTGCACTGGTGTTTTTCCTGTTTGTTTGGAGCTGGTGGAGACCAGAATGAGTTTCACAGCCTATAATGAGCATGGATAATATGGATCAGAAGTGCTTTGGGAAATATTTTCCTTCAATTATCTGTGCTTGTTACTTGTGGCAAGGGGAGGAAGTGCCCTTGAAGGTGAAGGGTGGATAGAGTTCATGCAAAAACAGCCTTTTCTCTGATGGTGCTTCACGTATGATTCCCTCCCTCCTTATGCAGGCATTTTTGTGCTGATGTCCAAAAGCAGTGCTTGTACAAAGATGTTTGAGCTGGGTTGCTCCAACCTCCATTGGTCCTACAGAAGTGGCTGTGAATGAGCACGTCAGGCCAGGGAGAAGGACTGGGAGTGCAGCATGATCTGCCTGTAACTAGTTGCTTTCCTCTCTGGACCTTTTCCCCCTCCTCTGCTGTGTCTGTGCAGGTTATAGATCTTTCAGGGCAGAGTCACTTGCTGCGTGTGTGCTGTCAGCTGCTGTCTTAGCTGGAGGCTCTGGGCATTCTGCAGAGACAGCACAAACGGGTGGTGAGGACATGACTTGGCACTGCCCTGGCTGATGGGTGAGCCTGGGAGGTGCCTGCATTGCAAGTAGGCAGGGCTCTGGGGCCTGAAGGGTTCGTATCAGTCCTAGCCAGCATGCAGGCTGCTTTCTGAAGGTGCTGGGAAGGCTGTTATGTTGTGGGCAGCTCTGTGTCCCAGGAGTGCCTTGCCCAAACTACATTTTAAGGTCAATGATTCAGTCCCTGGAGAAAGTGGAGTAGAAAGTGAACTTAATGGCAAGCCCTGGGAGGTGTGAAGTGGCCCTGGAGGATAGCGTTGGAGAAATAATTGAGAAAGGAAGAAATTCAGAAGGCAAAATGCAGCAAGCAGTGTGGGATTTAAAATGGACCAGAACAGAAGGATGCTCATGCATTTTTTGGCAGGATTGGCAAAAATGGTCAAGCCCTTTAAAACCTTGTAATGTCTGCAGGGATGCTGTTGGATGCCAGATGAGTGTGGAGGACAGGACTGATGAATGCAACAGGATGAATCTGCAAGTTATGGTGGGGAGGCGTCTGAGTTGTATGATCTCAATCCTTCTAGCCAGAAAGGCTTTTTCGCAGTACTGCCAGGGAGAAGTAAATACAAGGGAGACAATAGGTCTATTAAATAGAATTGGTTTCTCACCAATTTCTTTTCCCTTCTCAGTTGACTGAGATCTTGAACATCTTTTTATATCTGTCTTTAGTGAGATTAAAAGAGCCAAAAGGAATGGTGGGGGGAGAGCGCGGAGTGGAACAAAAGATGACTGCACAGAAATAGCTATTGAGAAAAGCGTAAGGATTCTTTGCAAGCCTCTCAAACACTTGGCTAACCTTGGTAAGAATTTTTCAGGGCATCAGAGGAGTTAGTGATTGAATGTAAATAATGGGTGTCACCTCACTGTAAAAGAGGGGAGCCTGGTGTCAGGGGTGGGCACCAGTCAGAGGGATGAGACAGGCTCCCAGGATGTGCTGCCCAGTAGGTCACTTGTCCCCTGAGGGAGCAATGTGATGTCTCCTGCTCGTAGCGTGACTCCCCAGGATGCGGCTCTGATGGGATTACAGCTCCAGTCTGGCAGCTACAGATCTGTGCCATGTATTACTCAGCTCAAGGAGGCATCCTGGGCAGCTTTGTTTGAAAGGCGGGGTGAGCACTGTAATGGGAGGGAGGAGCGCAGTGTAGGTGTTAGTGTTGCAGCTGGGTTTTAGGGCAGTGTCTGAAGTAAAGCTTCAGGTCTTCCCTGCTGAAAGCTGCTTCAATATACGAGCAGGAATGAAACGAGTGAGACTTCAAAGTGCTGGAGAAGTGCATGGGATGCCTGTTCTGATCTTGTAAGGTTGCTGGTCTGTCCTAATTTATCCTCCTGATCTGCTGAGGATAGCTGACTAGCATTTTAAAAACATAATCTGCTTTCCCTCTTTCCAAAGGCTCATTGGTCTGGCTGTCTTTAGTGAGAACTTGTGCTGTCTCCTTTAGTAAGCCTGTCATGTGAAATGACAAGCTAATGGAAGGTGTGGGGACACCTCAGGCTGGTCTGTTGGGGGATGTGTTGGATGTTGCTGCATGGTTGGGCTTCTGGTTCATCTTTGTGGCTGCTCTGGAGGGGACCAGGGCATCTGCGCTGCTCACCTGCCCTCCTTGATCAGTGTTTGGGACTTAGGGGTGGAATGCCTTGCAAGGGGATCCAAGAGCTGGACATAACACTCCCAACCCCAGGCTAGTTTGGTCTCTTAATGACTTCCATGCTTAGTTGTCTCCTTTGTGGTGCAGGATCCGAGCCCTTTCTAAGCCTTCCCTTTTTATACTGTGTGTCCTGTGGCCAATGATGATGACAATATTTGTAGCTGTGGCCTCTTCTCCCCTCATGGGCAGGGTTTTTAGCAGGAGCCTGGATGAGGGCAGACATGACCTGTTCCCCCTTGGCTGCCCTGGAGCAGGTTCCCTGCTGCTAGCAGAAATCCCTTCCCTGTGCTGGTACTTCTGCATGTGGTGATTAAGTCTTCTCCTGATTGCCTCTTCAGTTAGCTGAACCAACTGAGCACTCGAGCCTGGGGCTGCACAGCAGGCTTTCCAGATCCTGACTCATTCTCCTAATTTGTCTTGGATGCTGTTCTACTTCCACAACCTTTTTCTGCAAGCATGGAGGTAGCAGCCAGGAGTAGCTGTTCAGAATATGCTCCCTGGTGTCTGCAAGGTAACGCTCCCTTTAATTATACTTCTACCCTTGAACAGCCTGACTTGTGTGTGGGAGCCACGAAGGAGACCTGGAACTGTGCTTTGAGATACGTGAGGCTCAAGCAGGTTGTAGCATTTGGCTGTGCTCAGTCTGGGAGGGGACGCAGTGAGGTGGGGAGGGGAGGTGGGTGCCCTTGTGATGGGGGCACCCACCCCCATCCCCATATTAATTGTTTAATCCCCCCCCCATCCCCCCCCCCCATATTAATTGTTTAGCATGATGTCAGATGGTATGGAATACCCCTTTGGCCAGTTTGGGTCAGCTGTCCTGGGTCTGTCCCCTCCCAGCTCCTGCTGCATCCCTAGCCTGTTCGCTAGCAGGACAGAGAGAGGCTGAAAAGTCCTTGGCTTGGTGTAAGCACTGCTCTACAACAATTAAAACATCAGCATGTTATCAGCGCTCTTCTCATTCTAATCCAAAACATAGCACCCTGCCAGCTACTAGGAGGAAAATTAACTCTGTCCTAACTGAAACCAGGACAGATATCCACCCCTTATTCCATACCATTTATGTCATGCTCAGGTTACACTCTTTCCAATACCTTCTAATTAATCACCATTTTCATCTATGATATATAGCAACCATGGTAGTGATGACATACAGTGTTATATGATAATTAACATACTACAATTCAACTCATGGGCTATTCTCACCCAATATTAGGTCCCCTTGAGGTACACACCGGACCACCGGACCTCCCCATTCTCTTGCATTACCCACCAAGTGCATCCAGGTCCCTGGGCAAAAGCAATCCCACGAATGGGCTTGCCTTTTCCTGAGGCGGGAGTAGCCCAGACTGTCTTACCCAGCATGTTTCTTACGTGCACTACAGGAACTTTATCCCCTTCTACAGTGCGTAACAGGTTTGATTGGGCAGGTCCAGCTCGGTTGGCAGATCCTCTAGTATTGACTAACCAGGTGGCCTTTGCCAAATGCGTTTCCCAATTTTTGAATGTCCCAGCACCCATTGCTTTCAGTGTAGTCTTTGACAGTCCATTGTATCGTTCAACTTTCCCGGAGGCTGGTGCACGATAAGGGATGTGATACACCCACTCAATACCATGTTCTTTGGCCCAAGTGTCTATAAGGTTGTTTCGGAAATGAGTCCTATTGTCTGACTCAATTCTTTCATGTCACCATAGGACTTGCTTTTCAAGGCCCAGGATAGTGTTCCGGGCGGTGGCATGGGGCACAGGATATGTTTCCAGCCATCCGGTGGTTGCTTCCACCATTGTAAGTACGTGGCGCTTGCCGTTGCGGGTTTGGGGGAGTGTGATGTAATCAATCTGCCAGGCCTCTCCATATTTGTATTTCAGCCATCGTCCTCCATCCCAGAGAGGCTTTGACCGTTTGGCTTGTTTAATTGCAGCACATGTTTCACAATCATGAATAACCTGTGCTATAGTGTCCATGGTCAGGTCCACCCCTCGATCACGAGCCCATCTGTATGTTGCATCTCTACCTTGATGGCCTGAGGTGTCATGGGCCCATCGGGCTATAAATAATTCACCTTTATGTTGCCAGTCCAGGTCCACCTGAGCCACTTCAATCTTAGCAGCCTGATCCACCTGCTGGTTGTTTTGATGTTCTTAAGTAGCCCGATTCTTGGGCACATGAGCATCTACATGGCGTACCTTTACAACCAGGTTCTCTACCCGGGCAGCAATATCTTGCCACAATGCAGCAGCCCAGATGGGTTTGCCCCTGCGCTGCCAGTTGTTCTGCTTCCATTGCTGTAGCCACCCCCACAGGGCATTTGCTACCATCCATGAATCAGTATAGAGATAGAGAACTGGCCACTTTTCTCGTTCAGCAATATCTAAGGCCAGCTGAACGGCTTTCACTTCTGCAAACTGACTCGATTCACCTTCTCCCTCAGCAGCTTCTGCAACTCGTCGTGTAGGACTCCATACAGCAGCCTTCCATCTCCGATGCTTTCCCACAATACGACAGGACCCATCAGTGAACAGGGCATACTTCTTCTCATTTTCTGGTAGCTTGTTGTACAGTGGGGCTTCTTCAGCACGGACCACCTCCTCCTCTGATGATATCCCAAAGTACTTGCCTTCTGGCCAGTCCATAATCACTTCCAGGATTCCTGGGCGACTGGGGTTTCCTAATCGAGCCCGCTGAGTAATCAGTGCAACCCACTTGCTCCATGTAGCATCAGTTGCATGATGTGTAGAGGGGACCCTTCCTTTGAACATTCAACCCAGTACCGGCAGTCAGGGTGCCAGGAGGAGCTGCGCTTCAGTACCGACCGCTTCCAAAGCAGATCGAACTCCCTCATATGCTGCCAATATCTCCTTTTCGGTTGGAGTATAGCGGGCCTCAGATCCTCTGTATCCCCGACTCCAAAACCCCAGGGGTCGACCTCGAGTTTCCCCAGGTTCTTTCTGCCAGAGGCTCCAGGTGGGGCCATTCTCCCCGGCTGCGGTGTAGAGCACATTCTTTACATCTGGTCCTGTTCGGACTGGCCCAAGGGCTACTGCATGAACTATTTCCTGCTTAATTTGTTCAAAGGCTTGTCGTTGCTCAGGGCCCCATTCAAAAGCATTCTTCTTAGGGGTTACTTGGTAGAGCGGGTTTACAATCAGACTGTAATTTGGAATATGCATTCTCCAAAACCCCATGACACTTAGGAAAGTTTGTGTTTCCTTTTTGCTAGTTGGTGGAGACATAGCTGTTATTTTGTTGATCACATCCATTGGGATTTGACGACGTCCATCTTGCCATTTTATTCCTAAAAACTGGATCTCTCGTGCAGGTCCTTTAACTTTATTTTGTTTTATGGCAAAACCGGCCTTCAGAAGGATTTGGACTATTTTCTTCCCTTTCTCAAAAACTTCCTCTGCAGTGTCACCCCACACAATGATGTCATCGATGTACTGCAGGTGTTCAGGAGCCTCCCCCTGCTCCAGCGCAGACTGGATCAGTCCATGGCAAATGGTAGGGCTATGTTTCCACCCCTGGGGCAGCCGATTCCAAGTATATTGGACTCCCCTCCAAGTGAAAGCAAACTGTGGCCTGCACTCTGCTGCTAGAGGGATGGAGAAAAATGCATTAGCAATATCAATTGTGGCATACCACTTGGCTGCCTTTGATTCCAGTTCGTACTGGAGTTCTAGCATGTCCGGCACTGCAGCACTCAGTGGTGGCGTGACTTCGTTCAGGCCACGATAGTCCACTGTTAGTCTCCACTCACCATTAGACTTTCGCACTGGCCATATGGGACTATTAAAAGGTGAATGGGTCTTGCTGATCACTCCTTGGCTCTCCAGTTGACGAATTAGCTCGTGGATGGGAATCAGGGAGTCTCGGTTGGTGCGATATTGCCGCCGGTGCACAGTTGTGGTAGCGATTGGCACTTGCTGTTCTTCAACCCTCAGCAACCCCACAACAGAAGGGTCCTCTGAGAGACCGGGCAAGGTAGACAACTGTTTAATGTCCTCTGTCTCTAAGGCAGCTATGCCAAAAGCCCAGCGGAACCCTTTTGGGTCCTTGAAATATCCTCTCCTTAGATAGTCTATGCCAAGGATGCACGGAGCATCCGGGCCAGTCACAATACGGTGCTTTTGCCACTCATTCCCGGTTAGACTCACTTCAGCTTCCAATACAGTTAACTGCTGGGATCCCCCTGTCACGCCATAAATACAGATGGGCTCTGGCCCTTTACAGCTTGATGGCATTAGAGTACATTGTGCACCGGTGTCTACTAGAGCCTTATACTTCTGTGCGTCAGACGTGCCAGGCCATCGAATCCACACAGTCCAATAAACCCGATTGTCCCTTTCCTCCCCCTGGCTGGAGGCAGGGCCCCTCTAGTCCTGGTCAGAATCTTCGTTTCTGTGTTTAAAGGACTGCCTGCTGGAAGTTGGAGCAGCAAACTTTTCAGAGAACCCCTTTTTCCCGATTGTTTTCTTTCGCAACTCACGTACCCGTGCCTCTAGGGTCTCAGTAGAGTTTCCATCCCATTTTCTCATGTCCTCTCCATGGTCACGTAGGTAAAACCACAGGGTGGCGCGGGGTGTGTACCCACCATATTGTCGTCTTTGCACGGATGCACGTTTACCCCTAATAGCTGAGACACTGGTTTGTACAGGTGGGGAAGAAAATAAACTCTCTTTAAGTTGGTGGACCTCTTCAAAAAGTTTCTCCAAAGTATTCTCTTTTAGTTGGTGGCCACTGGTTTGTTCAGGTGGGGGGGAAGATAAATTCTCTTTAAGTTGGTGGAACTCTTCAGAGAGTTTCTCCACAGCCGAGACGCAGGCCTGTAGGGAAGAGGAGAGATTTCCTTCGTACTCCCGGAGTTGTTTAGCCATGTCACCCACTGTGGGATCTTCACCGTTTATCCAGGTTATTATTGACAATGTGCTGGCCCATGATGATGGTGCACTCTGTACAAACTTCCGCCACATGGGTCGAGTACACTGGACTTCATCTGGATCTGTGGATGTTTGTGCGTCGTCTAGCTCCTTATAAATTACCTCCAGTACAGCTAATTCCCTCAGGTACTGAATTCCATTCTCCATGGTGGTCCACTTGACTGGTAGACATACAAGTTCTTCCTTGTAGGGATACCTTCCCTTCACAGCTAACAGGAGACGCCTCCAGAGGCTGTGAGATCGTGCTCCATCTCCAATTGCTTTGTCAATGCTTGCATCTCTAGCAAGGGATCCCAACCGCTTGGCTTCCCTGCCCTCTAATTCCACACCATTGGCTCCAGTGTCCCAGCACCGGAGCAGCCAGGTGACAAGCTGTTCACCTATACAGCGACCAAAATCTTTTCGCACATCTCGTAGCTCACGCTGGTATAGGGTTCGGGTAGTTACTGTTGATTTTTCGACATCCTCATCCTCATCTTCATCCTCCTGCACATTTGATGGCCCAGCCTCGTCTTTTCTATACCTAGACCTAGCAGAAGACTCTCTGCGTTCTAAACGACCTGAGTCTCTATACCATTTTTTCACCTTTTCTACAGGGGCAACTTGCACTGCTACAGCTCGCCTCTCCGACCCAGCCACAGGGTCTGCCACAGGGGTTGGAATACCCTCTGCAGGGGCAACTTGCACTGCTACAGTTCGTTTCTCTGACCCAGCCACAGGAGCTGGAACGGCTGCGGGAGCTGGAACGGCTGCGGGAGCTGGAGCTGGAATGGCTGCAGGAGCCGGGACTGGAACGGCCGCAGGGTCTGTCACTAGGTTGATAGTAGCATCAATTGCAGCTCGATAGGCACAAGCCAGACCCCAGCACGCCACAGTGATTTGTGTCACTTTGGAACTGCCAGAGTCATGACACCTTTTTTTCAAGCATTCTACCAGTTTTTTAGGATTTTGCAGTTGTTCAGGGGTGAATGTCCAAAACACTGGAGGTGCCCACTGCCCTAGAAACCTGCCCATATCCTCCCACACTCCCTGCCACTCGCAAATATCCCGCCTCAAGACAGATCTCCAGATGAGATTCCTAAGTAGTTGTTTAACCTTAAACAAAACCTGAAGCGCATTCAGGAGACATAACAACAAGAACATGCTGGTCTGAGTATCCCAAGGATATTCAACATCTTGGAGAGCTACTGTAACTAGCTCGGGGGATAAGAGGGTGGTGAAGGAGGAAGGGAGAGTGAACAGGTAGGAAAAAATATCTTCCCCTGTCCCCTCCACAGATTGACTCCCTGATGAAAAAAGGCAATAGGTGTAATTGCTAATAGTTTCTGAGATATGGTTTCCGAAGTATAGAGTCGACGACAGTGCTGAGTACAAATACCAGGTTAGAGTCATGACCAGATACCTCATCATTTCATAAGCCATCGTTACACCACACAGTACCATAACAATCTTAAACCAGGGCCCGGAAAGGATAAACAGCAGGACAGGGAGCACATACAGAAAGTAACTTGCTATAAAACTCAATTTGGGAAACAGGCACAGCAGACTTGAGATTAAGGCAATCAACATTGTGACTAGCAACTATTAAGCAGGTCGAATACTTATACCAATTTTAGTTTAACACACTCTGGTCAAATCTGTTGATATCTCAACCCTTCGAGCCCCACGTTGCGCGCCAAATGGACTGTTGTGGTTTAGCCCGGCTGGCAGTCAAACACCACACAGCCGTTCGCTCACCCTCCCCCCTCCCTCTCCGGGATGGGGGAGAGAAACGGGAAAGTGAAGTCTGTGAGTTGAGATAAAGACAGTTTATTAAGACAGGGAAAAGAATAACAACAACAATAATAATAATAATAGTATTAATAGTAATAATGTGTACGAAATAAGTGATGCACAATGCAATTGCTCACCGCCCGTTGACCGATGCCCAGCCTATCCCCGAGCAGCCGGCCCCCCCCCCTCCACCCCGGCTAGCCACCCCTATATATTGTTCAGCATGACGTCAGATGGTATGGAATACCCCTTTGGCCAGTTTGGGTCAGCTGTCCTGGGTCTGTCCCCTCCCAGCTTCTGCTGCATCCCTAGCCTGCTCGCTAGCAGGACAGAGAGAGGCTGAAAAGTCCTTGGCTTGGTGTAAGCACTGCTCTGCAACAATTAAAACATCAGCATGTTATCAGCGCTCTTCTCATTCTAATCCAAAACATAGCACCCTGCCAGCTACTAGGAGGAAAATTAACTCTGTCCTAACTGAAACCAGGACACCCCCCTTCTCGATACTTGGGAAACTGATCAAACACCACAGCAAATATACCAAAACTTCTAGACTGTTACTTAGATAATGCCTACATCCTCTTTCCCTGCTCATTCAACTTTCCCAACTCATTCAGAAAACAGCTCTGTCAAACATTACACACCACACCTTTAACACCTTCAATAACCCTTTTTAACACTTCTTTTTATCTTTCTCCAGCCTGTACTTTCAAAGGCTCAGTCAGGGGCCAACTTAATTCCATACCTTTCTCCCTCCAGGATGCTGAAACAACATATCAGTATACCATATTTCATCCCATTTTCCTTCTCTCCTCCTTCTTCCACTCCGGATATTCCTACCTGAAGTGGCCAGCCTGGCCACACTTAAAACATCCCATCAAAGCCTGTCCCTGCTAAGATTCAGGCCGCAACACGGGTAGCTTTCCTTGCCTGCCATTCCTTCATCTCTCTTCCTCTCCTTTCCATCCTGGCCCTGACTCCCCCTGAAGATTTTCTTCCTCTTTCTCCAACCCTCTGCCTGACTACCTGCTACACTGTCAATACCATTAGTTTCACTCTGCTTTTCCTTCTCATCTCCCCTCCTGACACACACCTTCAGGGCCTCCTGCAGGAGGGCCCCCCCAGTGACTGTTCACTACATCCCCCCACCTTCTGGAGCTTTTTCTGTGTATCTTGCCAGGCTTTAATCACAAAATGAACTTTCAAGAGCCCTTGGGATACCGGGTCCTGAGGATTCATCCCCAAGTACTTTCTCGTTCTGATCATTCTGACCCCAAGTCTCTCATATGATTTCTGTGTTGCACACTATTATTATTCCAGCCAGGATTGGCAAGTGGTTATTTCTGCCCTGCCGGTATTACCCCTGGTCCTGGAGGATGAGCTCTTTCCCATTCTTGTATAGCAGCTCTCCTCCTGATCATTCCCATTTCTTTCCCTGTAAACAACATATTTATATACATAATTCCCCCCCCCCCCCCAAGAGTATAAGTTAGGTCCTAGGAACTGGTCTAATAGTTCAGCTAGCCTGATGGGGTCCTCAATTAAAGACTTCATCTCCTTAAAACTCCTAACCTCTCTGCTGGTAAGGAGGGGGGGGAAGTTCACTTAAGAGGATGCACAGTGTTAGTACTGTTAGTATCAGGGAAGGCAAAATTCTCAGTACCTCTTCTACCTTGTTCTAATTCTTGCCAGAGCCTAGTGTACGCTCCTTCTCTAGGGACAGTGTTAATTACAGTCCCTGTCTCCCTTCCTGGAGGGACTGCTGCTGCCACCGGTGCAATATTAGGATTATAGGGAGCATAATTTGGCTCCTCCTCTGAAAAAAAAAAAAAGGAATCTTATTGTTTACACATAAATTTAAAGCCTGAATTTTCATCAGGCCCGTATTTTGGCCAAAATACTGCTGTTGCCTTAATTGGTTCTTTTGTCCAGACTGATACACAGTATTTAACCTTTTTTTTTTTTTCTCTTATCATCTCCTCAAAATTAGAGATTATTTTTCCAATTTCTTATCATTCTTCAGGAAGAACTGTCGGTAGGCACTCCCCCAGGGATATCTCCCTGTCCCCTAGAACTCATATTTCCCATTTTTCCTAGCCCTTGTCAGTGTGCTGCTACAGAAATTTCCCTCCTGCAGGGTACCACACACTAATGTTCTGATTCTGGAAAATGGGGGTGTACTGCCAAGCACTTTACCGTGCAAGGGGTACCGCACACCTATGAGTTTACTAGATTCCCTGGTGTACTGCCAAGCACTTCCCCATGCAAGGGCTTACCATACACCAAATTTCCCGAGACTCTTCCTTTCTCTCCCTTATCTCACGCTTCGTCCGTCTCCGGCCGCGTCCCTCGCGGAGCTACGGAACCGCGGATCAGGACTCCACACTCTCTTCGTACAAAAGTACGTCTCAATCACACGTCACACAGAGTCTCGACCCCCAAGGCAATACTTAATATTTCTTACCTTGGTCTGTGCACAGAGTTACCGGATCAATTCTTAACCCCGGAGTGCCTACCTTCTTCCCTTCCCCAGTACTTCATGGATCCTGCCTCTTTAATCAGTCTCGGGCCCTCTGTCAGCTCTCCGCAGAACCGCCACCGTCGATGCACAGGGCCACTGAAATCAGCGGGGCATGCCTTCCTGCTGCTGCAGCGGTGAGGCTCCCCAGTAGGTGACTGGATCCCGGACGAGCCCCCAAATTGTGAGAAACACTCCGTAGCCAATAACTTAGGCTCAGGCAAGGAGCTCAGTGAAGTAGTAATTTATTCGCGATTGCAATCGCGGGCGCCCCACAAGCAGGAGAGCACACCTACTAGTTCCAAAACACAGTTTATATACTTTTTGATGACAGGACCCTCCCCTGTTTCCCCACTGGAGTGGGTAATCCAGGTTCACAATCTATCTGATGCTTCACAGACAATGCCTGGCCTTCAGTTGCCGGCCTGTTTTTGATGTGGTAATGTTTTCTCCCGTTATCTGGCTTGACTTAACATAGTGATTTTCACCTGATTGCTCTAAGGAGTCTGGTTGTCTGCATTTACGAGGTCACCTGCTGAGCTTTCTTATCACTGTAAGCATATCTCAATATCACATTCCTTCCTTCTAAACAATGTAACACTGCAAAAACAACATTTCTATTCCCACACCTGCAATTGCAATCGCGAATAAATTACTACTTCACTGAGCTCCTTGCCTGAGCCGAAGTTATTGGCTACGGAGTGTTTCTCACAATTTGGGGGCTCGTCCGGGATCCAGTCACCTACTGGGGAGCCCCACCGCTGCAGCAGCAGGAAAGCATGCCCCGCTGATTTCAGCGGTCCTGTGCATCGACGGTGGCGGTTCTGCGGAGAGCTGACAGAGGGCCCGAGACTGATTAAAGAGGCAGGATCCATGAAGTACTGGGGAAGGGAAGAAGGTAGGCACTCCGGGGTTAAGAATTGATCCAGTAACTCTGTGCACAGACCAAGGTAAGAAATATTAAGTATTGCCTTGGGGGTCGAGACTCTGTGTGACGTGTGATTGAGACGTACTTCTGTACGAAGCGAGTGTGGAGTCCTGATCCGCGGTTCCGTAGCTCCGCGAGGGGCGCGGCTGGAGACGGACAAAGCGTGAGATAAGGGAGAGAAAGGAAGAGTCTCGGGAAATTTGGTGTATGGTAAGCCCTTGCATGGGGAAGTGCTTGGCAGTACACCAGGGAAATTTGGTGTACAGTAATCCTTGCACGGGGAAGTGCTTGGAAGTACACCAGGGAATCTGGTAAACTCATAGGTGTGCGGTACCCCTTGCACGGTAAAGTGCTTGGCAGTACACCCCCATTTTCCAGAATCAGAACATTAGTGTGTGGTACCCTGCAGGAGGGAAATTTCTGTAGCAGCACACTGACAAGGGCTAGGAGAAATGGGAAAATATGGGTTCCAAGGGACAGGGAGACATCCCTGGGGGAGTGCCTGCCGACAGTTCTTCCTGAAGAATGATAAGAAATTGGAAAATAATCCCAAAATTAGAGGAGATGATCAAAGAAGAAAATGGTTAAATATTGTGTATCAGTCTGGACAAAAGAACCAATTAAGGAAACAGCAGTGTTTTGGCCAAAATACGAGTCTGATGAAAATTCAGGCTTTAAATTTATATGTAAACAATAAGATTCCTTTTTCGGAGAAGGAGCCAAGTTATGCTCCCTATAATCCTAATATTGCACCGGTGGCAGCAGCAGTCCCTCCAGGAAGGGAGACAGGGACTGTAATTAACACTGTCCCTAGAGAATAGCGTACTGTAGGCTCTGGCAAGAATTAGAACAAGGTAGAAGAGATACTGAGAATTTTGCCTTCCCCGATACTAACGGTACTAACACTAACTGTGTATCCTCTTAGGTGAACTCCCCCCCCCCCCCCCCCCCCCCTTTACCCGCGGAGGTGTTAGGGGTTTTAAGAAGGAGATGAAGTCTTTAATTGAGGACCCCATCAGGCTAGCTGAACTATTAGACCAGTTCCTAGGACCTAACTTATACTCTTGGGGGGAAATGATGTATATACTAAGTATGTTGTTTACATGGGAAGAAAAGAGAATGATCAGGAGGAGAGCTGCTATACAAGAATGGGAAAGAGCTCATCCTCCAGGACCAGGGGTAATACCTGCAGAGCAGGGGTGCCCACTTGCTGATCCTGGCTGGAGTGGTGATAGTGCGCAGCACAGGGGTCATGTGGGAGACTTGAGGTCGAGTTGGGGGAGTGCTCGGGGTGAGTCCCGGGGAGCCGGTGTCCCCGGGGCTCTTGAAAGTTCATTTTGTGGTTGAAGCCTGGTCAGATACACGGAGGAGGGGGGGGGTCCGGAGGGTGGGAGGAGGTAGCGAACAGTCACTGGGGGGGTCCTCCTGCAGGAGGCCCTGAAGGTGTATGTCAGGAGGGGAGATGAGAAGGAAAAGCAGAGAGCGAAACTAATGGTACTGACAGTGTAGCAGGTAGTGAGGCAGAGGGTTGGAGAAAGAGGAAGAAAATCTTCAGGGGGAGTCAGGACCAAAATGGAAAGGAGAGGAAGAGTGATGAAGGAATGGCAGGCAAGGAAAGCTCAGGGACAGGCTTTGAAGTGTGGCCAGGCTGGCCACTTCAAATAGGAACAGGAGGAGAGAAGGACAATGGGGAAGTACAGGCTGGAGAAAGATAAAAAGAAGTGTTAAAAAGGGTTCTTGAAGGTGTTAAAGGTGTGGTATGTAGTGTTTGACAGAGCTGTTTGAAGCTGAATGAGCAGGGAAAGAGGATGTAGGCATTATCTAAGTAACAGTCTAGAAGTTTTGGTATATTTGCTGTGGTGTTTTGTCAGTTTTCCAAGTATCCCGGGGGGGCGGGGGGGGGGAGGCTTCTGGATTCTTCTCGCGGGGGCTCCCACTGCAGCCCCCTCCACTACCAGAACCTTGCCATTGAACCCAATACACTGGGGCAGCTAGGTCATTACTGGCCTGTAAAGTATCAGGGATTAAATTAAGTAATGAAACCCTAAAAGTGATGGGGGTAGAAGGGGCTGGGATAACAGTGCCATTTTTTGGGGACACCAAGCTGAGACTAGGGGATAAAATGATCACTGGGCAATTATTGTATGTACCCAAGGCAGGGACTAACTTGTTGGGAAGGGATTTGATGATGAAATTGGGCATTCAAATAGTAAATTGTTAGACTGGAATAACAGTGTTATTAATGGGGTGCTCTCAGGCCCTGAGAGCAAAGATATATTCACCTCTGACTGGAAAGACCCTGAAATGGGGGCGGAAGCAACAATACAGATGGACAGTTTTACCTCAGGGGTTTACAGGGCCACCGATTTATTTGGGCAAGTTCTAGAACAAATTTTGGGGCAATTCTAACCTCCCGAGGAGGTATTACTGTTACAATATGTGGATGATCTTTTATCAGGAGAAAACAGTTGTGAAGGAAGCTACTAACAGGCTATTCAACTTTCTGGGAAAACAGGGCTTGGGAGTATTGAAAAATAAATTACAATATGTAGAAAAAAAAAAGTCAAGTATTTAAGGCATCTAATGTCTGAGGGAAAACGAAGAATAAATCCAGAGAGGATTCAGGGAATTGCTGAAAACTAAGAAAGAACTAAAAAGTTTTAAGAGAGAGATTTTTTGGTAAGGAATCAGGAGCCACGAAGTCTGAAGGAAAATGGATACTCCTTGATAGGAGAGAAATGCTGAATAAAGCACCAGTGAGGCAAATATTAGCTGTTTTACATCAAGAGAGTCATTGGGAGGTGCAAGCAATGTGTGCTGTTGTGCTAAGAAAGTATGTCTGTGTAGGAATATACACTTTAGTGAAGCAAATATGCAGAGGATGTACCATATGTCAAAAGGTAAATAAAAAGGTCATCCGTAACCCACCTAGAGGGGGACGGGAGCCAGGGATTCGACCTTTCCAAAGTATACAGGTAGACTTTACTGAGTTACCTAAAGCAGGGAGACTTAAGTACTTGTTTGTCCTAATTGACCACGTGACTGGATGGGTGTAAGCTTTCCCCTCGGTATCTGCCACTCCAAACACGGTGGCTAAGGTATCACTGGAGCAAATAGTCCCTAGATATGGGATAGCTGAAAACATTGATTCAGATCAAGGAAGTCATTTCACTTCACAAGTACTGCAAGGGTTAATGCAGGCCTTAGAGATTGAGTGGGATTTTCACACCCCCTGGCACCCCTCCTCTTCTGGGAAGGTGGACCGAATGAACCAGACATTAAAGAAGCAATTAACTAAATTAGTGTTAGAAACCCAACTTCCTTGGGTAAAATGCTTACCTTTAGCACTCCTCCAGGTTCAAACAGCACCAAGAAAGGATATAGGAATTTTACCATATGAGATGCTGTTCGGATTACCCTATCTGGGCAGAAGGGATGAGATACCACAATTCGAAACAAGAGAGTTTTCTTAAGAACAGTATTCTGGGGTTGTCCTCATCTTTGTCATCTCTCAGGACCCGTGGGTTGTTGGCTTAAACCCCCACCACCATCACCCAGGAAATTGGGTCCTGATTCGGACCTGGAAAGAATCAACTCTGGCCTGAATGGGAAGGACCATTACTAATCACTGAAACAGCTGTAAGAACTGCAGAAAATGGTTGGACTCACTATACTCGAGTGAAGGCATCCGTCGACCCTAGTACCTGGGAAGCTGTTCCTACAGAAGACTTGTTGGAAGTTGAAATCGAAGAGAAAAATCTCGTAGTGGACTCTGAGAAGGATAAAAGCTTACAACTGTAAACTAACCTTTTATTTTCACAGGTAACTAATGAGTGTGACTTGCGAGTGAGAAAAAGGACTGGCCTATAGTGAATTGAAGTGCTCCCAAGGGGGGTTTGTTCTAGTAGTACATATATCTTATTCTTTGTATTGATAATTATTTGGAAACCTAAGGTTTAAAAATAATGACAGAGAAAAATCAATTATTAATTTTGTTTCTAGTGATTGTAGGCCTCAGAGAAGGCCTTGGTCAATTGGCAACTTGGAAAAGGCATGACCAGATAACAGTAAGACGGGATACCCCGTCAAAATAGGGGTGAATGTGACAGAGGGTTATGTACCACAATCTGTCATGTTTGATGCTTGTGAGGTGTTAGCTTGTGGAGGTTTAAATGCCCAATGACAATTGAGCAGAGAGAACAAATAACTGGCAGAGACCCAACAGCCAGACTGAGAATAGCTGTATGGAAACGATCCTCTATTGCCATCAGAGAAAGGGAGAAACTCAAGGAGAAAACAGGAGAGAAAACAGGAGGCCCTCTTTGAAATGCGGCAGTTCAAACATTTGAGATTGAAACAGGGTATGGGGATGTGAATGCCTGGATAGAATGGGTCAAATATACTGTCCAGAGTCTCAACCATAGCAATTGCTGTGCTTGTGCCTCGGGATGACCGATTGCCCAGATAGTGCCCTTCCCATTGGGGTGGACCAAGGATTCCCAGGGGATGCGATGTATGATTGCATTGTACCAAGAAAAGACTGCCTGGGGAAATGAGGCCTGTAAGTCTCTCTCTTTGCTGTTCCCTTCCTTGCGTGATAGCAATATCAGGGTTCCCCCTGCATTCTCTACAGCTATAGGTAACCATACAGCTTGCCTCTCACGGCAGGGTGTGAGTGCTACCCGGCATCTGGGAGAATTTGCCTTGTGCACGAGGACCTTGAATGCTACCAAGGACTCGATGGGAAATTGCTCAAGACTTGAGATCCCCAGGGCAGATCTCTGGTGGTACTGTGGAGGGAAGATCTTACGGTCCACCCTACCATCTAACTGGGGAGGCACTTGTGCACTTGTTCAATTAGCTATACCCTTCACCCTGGCATTTGAAAGAGAAACATCACAAATACCCAAAAGAAGTAAAAGAAGCTTAGGAGTATCATTCGATGATAGAGGGTACATAGATTCTATTGGGGTGCCTAGAGGAGTTCCCGATGAACATAAAGCCAGGAATCAAATTGCTGCAGGGTTTGAGTCACTGTTCTGGTGGGTAACAATCAATAAGAATGTGGATTGGATTAATTATATTTACTATAATCAGCAGAGATTCATAAATTATACAAGGGATTGCGATAAGAGGAATCGCTGAACAACTAGATGCCACCAGCAAAATGGCTTGGGAAAACAGAATAGCATTAGATATGATGCTTGCGGAGAAAGGAGGTGTGTGTGTGATACTGAGCAACCATTGTTGCCCTTTTATACCCAACAATACTGCCCCAGATGGCATAGTAACTAGAGCATTGCAAGGGCTTACCCCCCTTGCTAGTGAATTGGCAGAAAACTTAGGCATATTTACATCCTTGATCGTAGTAGCAGGAGTTCTGACAGCCATTGGTTGTTCCATTATCCCCTGTGTAAGAGGACTAGTACAGCAGTTAATTGAAACTGCACTATTGAAACAAATGACCATGGAGCCACCACCTTACTCAGATAAGGTGATGATATTAGAGGAGATGGAAAGCAAAGAAGGTGAAGAAGAGGAAGATATCTACCAAATTACACCTTAGAGAAAAGTTTTGCAAAAATCAACAATTTATAAAAAAAGAAAAGGGGGGAATTGTGGGAATAAAAATGTTGTTTTTGCAGAGTTACATTGTTTAAAGGTAAGGAACGGGGTATTGAGATATGCTTGCAGTGATAAGAAAACTTAGCAGGGGACCTTGTAAAATGCAGACAACCAGACTCCTTAGAACAATTAGGTGAAAATCACAGTGTCAAGTCAGATAAGTGAAGAAACATTACCACTTCAAAGAGTAAAAAAGTCAAAAGATATTTGAAATTTAACAGGTCGGCAACTGAAGGCCACGTATTGTCTGTGAAGCATCGGATAGGTTGTGAACCTGGATTACCCAGTCAATGGGGAAACAGGGGAGGGTCCTGGTCATCGAGGAAAGAAAGTATATAAACCGTACTATGTGACTAGTAGGTGTGCTCCTGCTTGTGGGATGCCTGCCATTGCAATCGCGAATAAATTACTACTTCACTGAGATCCTCGCCTGAGCCTAAGTTATTGCCTACAGAGTGTTTCTCACGCTACCAACTACTAGGAGGAAAATTACCTCTATCCTAGCTGAAACCAGGGCAATATCCACCCCTTATTCCATACCATTTGTGTCATGTTTACGTCCCACACTTCCCAATACATTCCAATTAGTTGCCACCTTCATGTATGTATATAAAATGTCCGTTAAGTTGTTTAGTCTGTGACTGACTTTGAGCTCCATCTGTCCCAGCAGTCTGTTAGGGGAGAAGAGGTGGTGTGGGCTGTTGGGTTGTTGCATATCGAAGCTTGCTCTGCTCCCATTACACTGCTGTCCTTGTCCAATTCTGTTAACGTTCATTCGTTGTTATCTGTGGGACTTGGATACCATTAATCGCAGAATCATCTAGGTTGGAAGAGACCTCCAAGATCACCTAGTCCAACCTCTGACCTAACACTAACACGTCCTCCACTAAACCATATCACTAAGCTCAACATCTAAACGTCTCTTAAAGACCTCCAGGGATGGTGACTCAACCACTTCCCTGGGCAGCCCATTCCAATGCCTAACAACCCTTTCAGTAAAGAAGTTCTTCCTAATATCCAACCTAAACCTCCCCTGGCGCAACTTTAGCCCATTCCCCCTTGTCCTGTCACCAGGCACGTGGGAGAATAGACCAACCCCCACCTCATTACAGCCTCCTTTAAGGTACCTGTAGAGAGCAATAAGGTCGCCCCTGAGCCTCCTCTTCTCCAGGCTGAACAATCCCAGCTCCCTCAGCCGCTCCTCGTAAGACTTGTTCTCCAGACCCCTCACCAGCCTCGTCGCCCTTCTCTGGACTCTCTCGAGCACCTCCATGTCCTTCTTGTAGCGAGGGGCCCAAAACTGAACACAGTACTCAAGGTGCGGCTTCACCAGAGCCGAGTACAGGGGGACAATCACTTCCCTAGTCCTGCTGGCCACACTGCTTCTTATACAAGCCAGGATGCTGTTGGCCTTCTTGGCCACCTGAGCACACTGCTGGCTCATATTCAGCCGGCTATCAACCAGTACTCCCAGGTCCTTCTCTGCCAGGCAACTTTCCAACCACTCATCTCCCAGCCTGTGGCGCTGCTTGGGGTTGTTGCGCCCCAGGTGCAGGACCCAGCACTTGGCCTTGTTGAACTTCATACAGTTGGCCTCAGCCCATCGGTCCAGCCTATCCAGATGGTCTTGCAGAGCCTTCCTACCCTCGAGCAGATCAACACACGCACCTAACTTGGTGTCATCTGCAAACTTACTGAGGTGCACTCGATCCCCTCATCCAGATCATCGATAAAGATATTAAAGAGAACTGGCCCCAGTACTGAGCCCTGGGGGACTCCACTTGTCCCACTAGTTAGTGGGACATTGACATATAGCAATCACAATGGTGATGACATACAGTGTTAGATAATGAACATAATACAATTCAACTCATGGGCTATTCTCACTCAGTGTGTAATCCCCTTTAGGTACACACCGGACCTCCCCATTCTTTTGCATTACCCACCAAGTGCATCCAGGTCCCTGAGCAAAAGCAATCCCACGAATGGGCTTGCCTTTTCCTGAGGCGGGAGTAGCCCAGACTGTCTTACCCAGCATGTTTCTTACGTGCACTACAGGGACTTCAGGTCACTGGTTGGCAGAGTCCCTTGGGAGGCAGTTCTGAAGGGCAGAGGAGTTCAGGAAGGCTGGGCACTCTTCAAGAAGGAAATCTTAAAGGCTCTGGAGCTGTCTGTCCCCACGAGCTGGTGCAGAAGAAGACCGGCCTGGCTGAACAGAGTTGTGGCTAGAGCTTAGGAAAAAAGAGAGGGTTTATGACCTTTGGAAAGGAGGGCAGGCCACTCAGGAGGACTATAAGGATGTTGTAAGGCTGTGCAGGGACAAAATTAGAAAGGCCAAAGCTCATCTGGAGCTCAATCTGGCTACTACTGTTAAAGATAACAGAAAATGTTTTTATAAATACATAAACACGAAAGGAGGAGTAAGGAGAATCTCCATCCTTTACTGGATGCGGGGGGAAACTTAGTTACAAAAGATGAGGAAAAGGCTGAGGTGCTTAATGCCTTCTTTGCCTCAGTCTTTAGCGGCAATACCGGTTGTTCTCTGGATACCCAGTACCCTGAGCTGGTGGAAGGGGATGGGGAGCAGGATGTGGCCCTCGTAATCCATGAGGAAATGGTTGGCAACCTGCTACAGCACTTGGATGTACGCAAGTCGATGGGGCCCGATGGGATCCACCCGAGGGTACTGAGAGAACTGGCGGAGGAGCTGGCCAAGCCGCTTTCCATCATTTATCGGCAGTCCTGGCTATCAGGGGAGGTCCCAGTCGACTGGCGGCTAGCAAACGTGACGCCCATCTACAAGAAGGGCCGGAGGGTAGACCGGGGGAACTACAGGCCTGTTAGTTTGCCCTCAGTGCCAGGGAAGCTCATGGAGCAGATTATCTTGAGTGTCATCACGCGGCACTTGCAGGGCAACCAGGCGATCAGGCCCAGTCAGCATGGGTTTATGAAAGGCAGGTCCCGCTTGACGAACCTGATCTCCTTCTATGACCAAGTGACACGCTTAGTGGATGAGGGAAAGGCTGTGGATGTGGTCTACCTTGACTTCAGTAAGGCTTTTGACACCATTTCCCACAGCATTCTCCTGAAGAAACTGGCTGCTCATGGCTTGGACTGGCGTACGCTTCGTTGGGTTAAAAACTGGCTGGATAGCCGGGCCCAAAGAGTTGTGGTGAATGGAGTCAAATCCAGTTGGAGGCCGGTCACTAGTGGAATCCCCCAGGGCTCAGTACTGGGGCCAGTCCTCTTTAATATCTTTATCAATGATCTGGATGAGGGGATTGAGTGCACCCTCAGTAAGTTTGCAGATGACACCAAGTTAGGTGCGTGTGTCTATCTGCTCAAGGGTAGGAAGGCTTTGCAGGAGGCTCTGGATGGGCTGGACCGATGGACAAGGGGTAATGGCCACAAGATCGAGCACAGGAAGTTCCGCACCAACATGCGAAAGAACTTCTTCACGGCGAGGGTGACGGAGCACTGGAACAGGCTGCCCAGGGAGGTTGTGGAGTCTCCTTCTCTGGAGATATTCAAGGCCCGTCTGGACGCTTACGTGGGCAGCCTGCTCTAAGGAACCTGCTTTGGCAGGGGGGTTGGACTCAATGATCTCTCGAGGTCCCTTCCAACCCCTACAATTCTGTGATTCTGTGATTATTGAAGCTGTGTTAAGGGGCATGGCAATCTCACGCAAGGCTGGGAGAAGAGAGAGCTAGTCTGAAAGGTGCAAATTAAACCTGTGCTTGGCTATAAGCAAGCACAGCTATTGCACTGCTAACACAGGGGTCCTCTTCCAGAGTTTTGATGCTCTTTGCGTGGAATTGAGGAAGTTCTCCTGGAGACAGTCCTGTGGGGGGAGAGGCAGGTTCCAGAATTCAATTTGCAGCTTGATTGTATGTGGTGGTTTTACCGTGCTAGGCAGCTGAACACCACAACTGCTCTCTCACTCCCCCTCCTTAGATGAGGAGGGGAAGAAGTAAAGGAAAGAACAACTCATGGGTTGAGATAAGGATGATTTAATTAAAGGAAAAAAAGAAATAATTATTAAGGAAAGATTATTAATTAAACAATTTAACTAAACAATTTAACTAAAGGGGAAAAAAAGGAAAGGGGAAAAGGGAGGGGGAAAGGGAAAACTAAACAAAACAAGTAAAGGCTATGTGGAAGTGCAGAGGAAAGAAATTACTCTCTACTTCCCACAAATGAGCGATGCTTGACCACGTCCTTGAAGCAGGGCCTCAACGCACGTAGCCGGTGTTTGGGAGGAGGACAGATGTTTTCACAATGAGAGCCCACCCCTCCCCTCTTCCTCCTTTTTCCACCTTTTAGTGCTGAGTGTGACATCATATGGTATGGAATATCCCTTTGGTTGGTTTAGGTCAGCTGTCCTGGTGATGTTTCTTTTCTCACATCTTTGCCCACCCCTAGGGGGGTTAGAGAGAGTCCTGATGCTGTGCCAGCACTGCTCAGCAGCAGACATAACACTGGTGTGATACCATTGCTGTTTTAGCTACGAGTGCAGAGCACAGCACTGTATGGGCTGCTGCAGGGAAAGTTAACATCCCAGCCCGACCCAGTACAGAGTCTTATTGTTTACTTATAAATTTAAAGCCTGAATTTTCATCAGACCCATATTTTGGCCAAAATACTGAAGTTCCTTTTATTGGCTTTTTAGGCCAGACAATTACACAATATCAAACCATTTTTTAATTATTTTTTTAATCTTTTTCCCTAGTTTTTGGGTTGTTTTTCCAAATCTTTATCATTTTCCCCTAAGGGCTATCTTTAGGCACAATCCCGGGGTCTCCAACCCCACCCTGCTGTCTCTTGGAACCCTTAATCCCCAGCTCTTCCTGACGTGCTGCTGTGGACTTTACCACCCACAGGGTACCACACGCCTTCACCTAGGATTAGGACAGAGGTGGGGTGTACTGCTGAGCACCTCACTTCACCGTGCTTGGGGTACTGTACACCTAAGGGCCCAAACCTGTGAGACTCTCTTTCGCTCGTCTCTCTTTCGCTTCGTCCCTCCCCAGCCGAGGGGACCTCGGTCATCCCATCGCGGGACTACAGAACCTCGTGGATCAGGACTCCACACTCGCTTCACACTATAAGTGCGTCTCATTCACACTCCACACAAGAGTCTTCCCGAACCCACCCCGAGGCAAGATACGGTAAAGTTTCCCTTACCTCGGTCCGTGCACGGCTTCCCGGTCCGGGTTATCAGCAGTAATCCCCGTGCCTGTTCCCGATCTGGGCTGAACTATATCTGGGCTGTGTCTGTGTATGTCAGTGCCAGCCTCCCTTCTCCCCAGAGCTTCGCAGAGCCTGTCTTCAGATTAACATTCTCAGTCCTTTGCCGGCCGTACTGAGACAACCCACCACCCCTGACGGGACCGCTGAAATCAGCAGGGTGCACCTTCCTGTCTGTGGTGGCAAGAAATCTTCGGTAGGTGACAAGATCCCAGACGAGCCACCAAACTGTGAGAAAAATCTCAGATAATTTTCTTCAGACAGGATCTTCTGTGAAGCTATTTTATTCGCGATTGCAATGGCAGGCGTCCTGTCAATCAGGAGCGCATTTTAGTAAACAAATCATAACGTTTTATTCCCTATTACCCGATGCCTGATCACCTCCCCTGTTTCCTCATTGGCTGAGTACTACAGGTTCACAAGATACTCGACGCTTCTCTGTACCATATATGTAGAATTTTTCTTTTTTTCAACCCTTTAATTTCTCCTTTCTTATGTTTTGAGAACTTGTGATCGTTGTTTTACTGTTCTCACACTGCTCATCCTGTTTTTCTCAAGCTTCTGCCTTATTTTGGAACAGTGAGGCCTTCTACTGTCCACTTATCTACTTAGCATTTCACCTTGTTATGAGTACACAACTACCTTTGAATACAGACAATTAGTTCTCTACTGCAAAAACACAACTTAGTTTCTCACATTCATACCATGATTTTCTCTCTCTAGACCAAGATTTATCTCCCCATTTCAGCTGTGGCTCCATTACCAGTGTGATTTTTACCAGTTAAAGCTGTGCCGCTAAAAGCCTTGATGTGAATTTGATTTATAGTTTTGGAATTATTCCTCTTCACACATGGAAATAGTTATATGGGAATAAGGTGCCTTTATCCTGAGATGACCAAGTCCATGCAAAGGCATGTTGTACCACATTAAACAATACCAGCACTGTTGGAGAGCTGGCTATCACTCGCTAAGTGCAGGCAAGCCATATGTTAGAAACTCTATTTAAGACTTCTGTTTTTTTATAAAAATGGTACTCCTTTCTTCTCTGAGACTAATGAAATATAATACAGGAAATCATCATGGCATCGGATATTTATTAGAAATGTAACATAAACCTGAGAAACATGTCATTGCGATAAAAATACAGATTTGCAAAGGCAACAGAACATGACCAAATGCATCATGAGAAATAAATCAGGGACTACCTTCAGCTTATATTCAGAAAGGTGACTGTTCTTGATTCACTTTAATCTTAAATTCCTCAAAATAAGACCTCATTTATCCCAGGAAAGAAGCTGCCAAGGGTTATATTGCATTCACCTTCTAGGGATTTCTTCACGTAAGATGTGAAGCTGCTTTTCTTGGCTGAGGACTAACTGACAGAGTCATTACAGGATGTCCGGACAGGCTGCAGAGAGGGGTTATGCCACCTGAACCATCACCTACCCCTGCTGGCCACACGACCCAAGGCATCGTAAGAACAGGGGACCTGATCTCATCTCCGACTGACAGTGGTGCTGCAAAAAGAAATACAGACATGTCCAGTTAATTATTTATAGCTCAGTTCACAAAGGTCCTTGTGTCAGACGTGGATTTATGGGAAGTCACACATATACATACTCTCAGGTGTGTTACTTCTGCCCTGGGCCTGTGCCAATCCCACACTACCTATTAAGCAGCCACTGATGATGTTTATCATCTCCGATGGCGAAGCTTTATCATCCCCCTTGAATATCATCACTTTGCTACTTCATTTGTGTGGTTCTGTGTGATCTGCACTGGGTGTGGGAGTCTCTGGATACCTGTGTGGTGGGCTGGGACACCCCAGCCAGAGGGGTTTTACAGACTGGGGTCATCCTGAGGGGCCTCTTTGCTCCCACCAGGAAACTGGGCACAACCAAACTCAATCCTTGGGCACTGTCTGAGAGACTTGTGTGATTCAAATTAATTGTCAGCTTCACACCCAAAAGGGAACATCCCTCTGGCTTAGCAGCCACCTCAAGATGCTAAGATGTCTCTTCAATGCCCCGTCATGGCTAGATGGGGTAAGCAGGCAGACCTTTCCCTGGTACAGTTTTGCCATGATAGGAAGGAGCTGAAATAGTATCTAAGCTGTGTCCTCAGCTGGACACAGTAGGGGAAATGCAGCACTCTTCCCTGAGCTCCCACATGTAGCTTTCAATGCTCCCAGGAGACTGCTGTGCCCACACCAGGGCTGGACGCCCATACACTTCTTCAAGAGAGTAGGAAATCAGCACCCATCAGCTCCAGTACCAAAATCATTCAGGGGACTTGTCCTCCCACCTGGTCCTTGGGTCTGTGACATCGCCAGCACTCACTGCTGTAGCTTTCCGTCAGTCAGTGGCTCTCCTGGGCTGCTGGCTGTTGCAGTATAAATGCCTTGGGTGCTCTGCCTGATGCAGTGCTTTCTCTTCTGAGCATGTGAGGTTTTCCAGCTGGGACACTGGTGTCTGTAAAAAACATGAAGACTCTTAACCTCCTGCAGGTTAAGGGGCTCCTGAGCACTCTGTCCGCTACATAATCTCTGCTCCACAGTGGCTGCTCCTTATCTGTCTCAGTTATTTAACAGCGTGTGGATTGATCAATCCAGCTGGGAGTGCTCAGACATGCACCTGTAAGCCTAGCTTGCTATTATGTTGTTTTTTGTTTGTTTGTTTGTTTTGGGGAATAATATAAATATTTAATTATTTTAACAGGTAGGCTGTGAAGCACCCAGCTAAATACAAAGTTGTGTTGTGGCTTTTGTTTATACACAATGCTTGATAGTCCTTACTTCGCACAGCTCTCAGGCTACATAGATGAGACAGACAAAGCGTGGGGGGAAAGAGCAGAGACAGAAATAGCCTCCTGGCAGGGATCTGGCAATAGAGTGACATCCCCTGTGTTCCCCTTAGCCACCAGATAATGCCATGGTTATGCTTCCTCCTATCTCATCCCCGTGAGGCAGTCTGCCCCGGGATGGCTTTGTTAGCACAGTGATACAGATAGCGCTTGAGCTGCAACCTGGTGTGCGTGGGCTTGCAGCACACAGAGGAAAATCTCCACCTTCTTCCTGCTCAGATCCTCCAGGGTCAATCCCAAGCCATGCAAGCTCTAGCACCAGCTATAAATGCAATCCCACAATGGTGCTCCCGAAACGTCACCTTTGTCCCAGCTGCACCGACTCACCCTCACTGGCAAAACACGGCCAAGAGTATTTGGCCTTTGGGGCTAAGACCCCATGTTTCTGCCTTGTCTCGCACAGATGTACTTAGCTTTTATCAGCCAAAACACATTTAAATGTTCTATGTCGTTATCACTTCTTAGCTCTTGTACTATTTAAATAGGAGTAGACATGAGCAACACTTGTGTTGCTGTTGATAGCCACACAAATTCCTCTTCTGATGGCTTTCCCCTTCCCGGGCAGCCCATCCCAGCTTCCTGTAAAGTTGCACTGAAACTTTGAAGCAGCTTCCTTCTCCAAATTAGCTTGATTTTTCCATCCAAAGGATTTATTTGGGCTTGTTCCTTCATGTCGCAAACCAGTTATTTGTATGTCAGAGTACAATACGGCGGCATTGAACTATGATGTCAGTTTTGTACCTGCATTGAAAGATTGGCACTGTAGCAGCATTTGTTTGAACTTGTCCGCAGGCAGCCTGCTACGCTGGAAGACAGTACTGCTGCAGTCTGGGGCTGTTGGCTTTGAGCTGGCTCTGAATTGCTGGCTCATCTCCAAGAGCTTAATGGCCTTCCTGCAAAGGTACCAAAGCAAGCAGAGGACGGGTAGGTAACAGAAGCTCTATTTACGAGTGGGACTCTGATCCGTGCAGGGACTGAACGTCTGCAAAATAAGAGCTCACAGACAGGCCAGCCTTAGGCAGTGCTGACCTCAAGCAAGATTTCAGCTCCAACCAGAATAATGATGATTTTGTTACAAAACGAGCTCCACATGCAGAGCGCAGTGTTGCTCCTTGGATTACATCTGTGCAGAAGGAATTTCCCGTAGCACAGCGCTGGTTGGAGGTCACCCCTTGCCGCAACCACATCAACGCGTCCACAGCAGCAGAACTAGCAGCCTGTGCTTAGCCCTTGCTTTTAAGGCCTTGGTTGGAAGCTCAGCCTGTACAAGGTCATTCAAGGTCTCTGGTGCCTCTCTGGAAGAGGGATGTGCACCTGCACTACGAGAAGTGCGTCTTGGCATAGAGCTGCTGCAGAACAGCTACAGCATTGTGGGGGACAACAGGTGCCCCAGGAGCAGGAGTGCTATGTCAGCTATGGGTAGGACAGATGCTGTGCATGGTTTACTGCCATGCCACGGAAACCTCAAGCCTCAGAGAAGTGAGGTGGGACCTGTCAAGGATGAGGACTGAGACCTCAGTGCATGATTTTGGGGTAAATTCCTTGAGGCTGAGAGAGCCTCCCCTGAGATCCCATTCTTTGCGTTTTTCCAGAATAATTAAACTAAACCACTTCAGGCCACCAATGTGAAAAGCTGAGGATAAAGTCCTTGATGGCTCATGAAGCTTCTTACATTGATATGAGCATCTTGGCAGGCTTGGGCCATCCTGGAGGTGTCTGAAAGCTCTCCTGTGCCCTGGGAGTTGGTTTTGCCAGCTCTGTTGGGTGCCAGAACATTGTGCCTGATGTCTCTGCTCAGGGACATGCAGCACAGGGTCACCGCAGCTGAATGCACACATATAGCAAGAGCAAATGGAAGCAAATTGTCCTGGAAGCATCCTCAGTCACCGTGCCTGGGGTAGCTGGCTCAGGGAGGAGAGCTCTCACAGCGTGTCTGAGTCCTTAGAGGAGGAGCATGTGCTGGCATGCACACCCAAACCCGGACAGAAGGGGGAACTTTACTCTTGTTTTAGTATCCTCTCTTTTAAGAAAACTCCACCTCTTCACTCCCCAGAAGAGTAACTAATAGCACCTCTGATTATCCTCCAAGCATGTCAGACTTAACCCGTGTCTAAGTGAAGGGTAAATTTTGCAAAGGTGATGCGCCCGCCAAATGCCAGCCGTTCAACAATAATTATCCTTTGGTTATTTTTCATAAAGCTTCCCATAATCTCATGACACCATGTTAGAAAGTGGGAATTAATGTGGCACTGCTCAGCTGCTCTCCCTTTCAGCAACACTGATTGTTTTTTGTTAGTTTTCTCCTGTCTTGGCAGGTTTATTCCTCATACATGCTCGTGATTGACTTCAGTTCTGGTGAAAGAAGGCAGACTGACAGCCAGCCCCAGGGAATCAGAGCCTCTTGCTCTGAAGAGGACACAGCAGCAAAGGCAAATCCTTCTTTCTGCACAGTCCATCCCTCCCTGACCTGGATGCTCCTTCTTAACACAAAAGTACTAATGCCTGCTGCTTGTATGGAGCTGCAGAAAGCAAACTTGAAAAAAAAATAAATAAATACTGTAGTCAAAGCTTAAAACAAACTTCCCTGAGAGCAAGGGAGCAGGTCAGCTTGCAGCAGCTCTGCATCCCGTCCCCAGCCAGGCTGTGTTTATGACTAATCCTTGCAAAGCCCCAGGTAGGGGTCGATAAGCAAATGTTATTCCCCAGGAGGGTGGCAGGGAAATTGATCCTCTGTGACTCATCCAGCCCTCGGCCCCACTGCTGAGGCTACAGTTTGTGGAGATGGCTGTGATGGAAATACTTCAGCAGAGCGCTGGAAGCAGGGTTTCTGAAGTGAGGCACTTAAATGTCAGCTCTGGCCCCATGTAAACAGTCTGATTGGAAGCCAAGGGGAGCTGCGGTGGCAAATTGCTGTTTGGCTCTGCCTCATGCAGGCTGGACATTGCATGGCTAATGAAGCAGGACTCGTATTGACAAGGATAAAATCCACCTTTGCAGCAATCTCGCAGATGTGCAATGCAGAGCACCCTCGGGGTGGCTGTCCCCAGCCATCGCAGCCCCTGTCTGTGACACCAACACCTGGCAGGGGACATGGGCGCAGTGCGGGTTCCCTCTCCCAGTGCAGCTGTGCCCGTGGGGCTGTTGTGCAGCCAAAACAGATGGTGCTCATGCTGGTGCAGAGATTGGCCCTGCTGAGCTTGGGAGCACTGGGGGGATTGGGCTGCTCGGCAAAGTCAGAGCTTTGGTGACATCGCACAGCCGAGCGATCGGCTCTTACCCCTCCTTACTCTTACCCCTTCCCTTACATACCCACTGCTGCCCATTGTCACAGACAGCACACCAGGACATTTGGCTGCACTGGATTAGGCCGTTCTCAAGAAGTAAACCAGCCTGAAGCATGCAGCAGGAAGGCACTGGGGTAGATACTTTGATTCGCAGCTCCAAGGGCTTTTGACAGGAGCAGAGAAAGGACATTTTAAGTATTCCTTTCAGCCGGCACGCATGCCAGCCTGTGAGACCCCTCCTGGGGCAAGGCACAAGAACAGTCCCACTTTCAGATCAAGGGCTCTTTTGTCACCCTGCTGGTGAGCCATTTGACCTTCAGAATCAGAAGCAAGCTGATATCACAAGTGGTCTGATGGGCCCAGGCTGGGAGCAAGCCCAGGCACTTGAGAAGGACCAAACCCAGCTGCCAGCCCCAGTATCCCAGCTGGGAGATCAGACCCCAGCCGGAGAGCTCAGCTCTAGAAACTTGTTTCAGCTCAGCACATTTCCCCCAGCAGCCAGACACAGAAGGTCACCCAGGCCAGCATTTCCATTTGCAAGAATACCTTTGCCAAGAAACAACAGACCTGGGCCATGCTATACCAGGGTATCCGGAGAGGGTCTAAGCCTTCGAAATTGAAGCTAGCTTTCATTTCAGCAACAGCATCACCACCTTTCTTCAAAAGGCATCATTTTTCCCCACACACACTGCTCTGAGGACTGAGCCAACAGTCACCTCCCCCCCCTCCATTCTCAGCTCCCCCTCCAATTGCCCCACCTTGAAAATTTAGAGCTCTCTTGCCTATGCTTAATCACAGAGGTATTAATTACCAGACACCACACTTCTGAATGACACAGCAAGGAGACAGCTGGCCCCCACATAAGAAGAGCACAAGCAGAGCTTCTGCCCAAAAAACTCACCAAGTATCCTTGTGTGCAGCTTTTTGAGCACTGCTCCCTTGTGACAACACAAGCTGCACTTCGCCCCGGCAGAGATGTCACCTAATCAGAGTTAACCCCATTTATTATTGCCATAAGTCACCTTAGGCACAGCCATGCTGCCAGAGCTGTCCCTGCTACTCTTGCCTCCTGCTCTGCACGAAGAACACAGTACTTGAGGAGACACCCCATGGCCCAGACAGCCCCGAAAACGCTCCATCTTCTCCCAGCCCTCATACCATAGGCTCCAACCAGGCATCTCAAGCCAGCCCCAACTTCAAAAACACACCTTGTATCAGTGTATCTGTACATCAGGACTGCAGAAACATCAGCATAGACACTGAGCCCTACACCAGGGTTTGCTGGTGGCGATCGGCTCCGGGGAAGACACGTTCTGCAGCGGAGCGGGGGATCGGGACAGGCAGGGCTTTTTTTCCGACATCGAGGCCACTCGAGGGAGCCGCCAGGACCCGGCAGCCCTCGCGAGGGAGGCTGACGAGGCATAGGCGGAGTCAGCAGCACCCCCTCCCCGGCCGTTCAAAAGCAGCCCCTAGGGAGCGCAAGCGACCAGGGCGTGGCGCGTCAGAAGGGCGGGGCGCGACAGTTTGCGCAGGCAGGGAGGGCAGAACGTTACCCCCCCGCCCATACGAACAACTCCTCTAACGGCTGTCGACCGCTAGCTGGGCTGCAATGGTCTACACCAGGCAGATTGCTCTCTCTAGAAAGTCTGTAACCACCCAGACTGACTGCCTGATCAAAAATGCGACAGTTCAGGTCTCTGGATGCAGGGAGTGTCTGAGCCTGTTGCTGCCATCTGAGGGAGGCAGAGGGACTGTGTGTGTGAGGTGCTAGCAGGTGGATGACCTGGTCTGCCTGGTGGCAGAGCTCAGGGAGGAGGTGGAGAGGTTGAGGGTTATCAGGGAGTGTGAGCGGGAGATAGACTGGTGGAGCAACTCCCTACAGGGCCTGAAGGAGAGGTACTGGGGTGAGACACCCCAAATGGGGGTGGACCCCCTGCCCTGTTGGGCAGAGGGAGGGGACCTAGGAGTTGAGGAGGAATGGAGGCAGGTCCCTGCTCGACCTCGCAGGAGACGCCCCCCCCCCACCAGCCCCACCTTCCCAGGTGCCCTTACATAACAGATTTGAGGCCCTGGAGCTTGAGAGACTGGTGGGTGAAGATGAGGTAGAAAGTCTACCCAGGAGGATACCTAGGGCGAGGAGGTCGACTCCATGCCTCAAGACTGCCTCCACCAAGAAAGACAGAAGGGTAATTGTTGTAGGCGACTCCCTTCTCAGGGGGACAGAGGGCCCTATTTGTCAGCCTGACCCTACCCATAGGGAAGTCTGCTGCCTCCCTGGGGCCAGGGTCAGGGATGTTGCCAGAAAGCTTCCCAACCTGCTTCGCCCCTCTGACTACTACCCTCTTTTGATAGTCCAGGCTGGCAGTGATAATATTGAAGAGAAAAGCCTGGAGGCTATCAAACAGGACTTTAGGGGACTGGGATGGTTAGTGGATGGAGCGGGAGTACAGATGGTGTTTTCGTTCATCCCTACAGTAGCAGGGAGGGGTACAGAGTGGACACGGAAAGCCCACCTGATTAACACGTGGCTCAGAGGCTGGTGCCAACACAGAAATTTTGGTTTTTTTTTGACCATGGGGCGCTTTACTTGGCACCCGGCCTGATGGCCGCAGATGGGTCCCTATCTCTAAGGGGAAAATGGATCCTAGCCCAGGAGCTGGCAGGGCTCATTGAGAGGGCTTTAAACTAGGTAAGAAGGGGGATGGGGCTGAAATAAGGCTTGTTGAAGCTGTGCCAGGGGGAACAATGGCAAGGCTCGGGGAGAAGGCAGTGGCCTGACTGAAGTGCATCTACACTAATGCATGCAGCATGGGTAACAAACAAGAGGAACTGGAAGCCATTGTGCAGCAGGCAGGCTATGACTTGGTTGCCATCACGGAAACGTGGTGGGACCACTCATGACTGGAGTGCTGCAATGTCTGGCTATAGGCCCTTCAGAAGGGACAGGCAGCACAGAAGGGGTGGTGGTGTGGCTCTCTACATTAGAGAGTGTTTTGATGTTGTGGAACTTGAGGCTGGGACTGATAAGGTTGAGTCTCTGTGGGTTAGGATCAGCGGGAAGGCCAACAAGGCAAGCATCCTGGTGGGGGTCTGTTATAGACTGCCGAACCAGGATGAGGAGACGGATGAGGAGTTCCACAGGCAGCTTAGGAGAAAAAAGAGGGTTTATAATCTTTGGAAAAGAGGGCGGGCCACTCGGGAGGACTATAAGGCTGTTGCAAGGCTGTGCAGGGACAAAATTAGAAGGGCCAAAGCTCATCTGGAGCTCAATCTGGCTACTGCGATTAAAGATTAAAAAATGTTTTTACAAATACATCAACACCAAAAAGAGGACTAAGGAGAATCTCCATCCTTTACTGGATGCGGGGGGAAACTTAGTTACAAAAGATGAGGAAAAAGCTGAGGTGCTTAATGCTTTCTTTGCCTCAGTCTTCAGTGGCAAGACCAGTTGTTCTCTGGATACCCAGTACCCTGAGCTGGTGGAAGGGGATGGGGAGCAGAATGTGGCCCTCGTAATCCATGAGGAAATTGCTGGCAACCTGCTACAGCACTTGGATGTATGCAAGTCAATGGGGCCGGATGGGATCCACCCGAGGGTACTGAGAGAACTGGCGGAGGAGCTGGCCAAGCCGCTTTCCATCATTTATCGGCAGTCCTGGCTATCAGGGGAGGTCCCAGTCGACTGGCGGCTAGCAAACGTGACGCCCATCTACAAGAAGGGCCAGAGGGCAAACCTGGGGAACTACAGGCCTGTTAGTTTGCCCTCAGTGCCAGGGAAGCTCATGGAGCAGATTATCTTGAGTGTCATCACACGGCACTTGCAGGGCAACCAGGCGATCAGGCCCAGTCAGCATGGGTTTATGAAAGGCAGGTCCCGCTTGACGAACCTGATCTCCTTCTATGACCAAGTGACACGCTTAGTG
Organism: Cygnus olor; assembly: GCF_009769625.2. NCBI lineage: Eukaryota > Metazoa > Chordata > Aves > Anseriformes > Anatidae > Cygnus > Cygnus olor. The sequence goes on along the minus strand of NW_024429078.1, from coordinate 2,553,156 downwards.
GATGAGGGAAAGGCTGTGGATGTGGTCTACCTTGACTTCAGTAAGGCTTTTGACACCATTTCCCACAGCATTCTCCTGAAGAAACTGGCTGCTCATGGCTTGGACTGGCATACACTTCGTTGGGTTAAAAACTGGCTGGATAGCCAGGCCCAAAGAGTTGTGGTGAATGGAGTCAAATCCAGTTGGAGGCCGGTCACTAGTGGAATCCCCCAGGGCTCAGTACTGGGGCCAGTCCTCTTTAATATCTTTATCAATGATCTGGATGAGGGGATTGAGTGCACCCTCAGTAAGTTTGCAGACGACACCAAGTTAGGTGCGTGTGTCTATCTGCTCGAGGGTAGGAAGGCTCTGCAGGAGGATCTGGATAGGCTGGACCGATGGGCTGAGGCCAACTGTATGAAGTTCAACAAGGCCAAGTGCTGGGTCCTGCACCTGGGGCGCAACAACCCCAAGCAGCGCCACAGGCTGGGAGATGAGTGGTTGGAAAGTTGCCTGGCAGAGAAGGACCTGGGAGTACTGGTTGATAGTTGGCTGAACATGAGCCAGCAGTGTGCTCAGGTGGCCAAGAAGGCCAACAGCATCCTGGCTTGTATAAGAAGCAGCGTGGCCAGCAGGACTAGGGAAGTGATTGTCCCCCTGTACTCGGCTCTGGTGAGGCCGCACCTTGAGTACTGTGTTCAGTTTTGGGCCCCTCGCTACAAGAAGGACATGGAGGTGCTCGAGAGAGTCCAGAGAAGGGCGACGAGGCTGGTGAGGGGTCTGGAGAACAAGTCTTACGAGGAGCGGCTGAGGGAGCTGGGATTGTTCAGCCTGGAGAAGAGGAGGCTCAGGGGCAACCTTATCGCTCTCTACAGGTACCTTAAAGGAGGCTGTAATGAGGTGGGGGTTGGTCTATTCTCCCACGTGCCCGGTGACAGGACAAGGGGGAATGGGCTAAAGTTGCGCCAGGGGAGGTTTAGGTTGGATATTAGGAAGAACTTCTTTACTGAAAGGGTTGTTAGGCATTGGAATGGGTTGCCCAGGGAAGTGGTTGAGTCACCATCCCTGGAGGTTTTTAAGAGACATTTAGATGTTGAGCTTAGTGATATGGTTTAGTGGAGGACTTGTTAGTATTAGGTATGAGGTTGGACTAGGTGATCTTGGAGGTCTCTTCCAACCTAGACGATTCTGTGATTCTGTGGATTGGGCTGCTCGGCAAAGTCAGAGGTTTGGTGACATCCAGCCCCTTCACCTGCTTGCGCTGTGCTCACGTGCAGGAAGAGTTCAGGCTTTAATGTGTAAGCCTCACCTGGGAATTTCCTGTCTTCTTGTATCTGACATGTCAAGACTTTTTAAAAACCTGTTAAAGGCACAGGAAAGACTGTTCTGTATCAGGCTGCCAACCGCAGGCTGCAACTCCAGGTGGGCTTTTGCTGGGTGCACACAGGATGCCATTTGGGCTAGCAGGGACAAGACACTGATCTCCCTCTTCCTAGCACTGCAGAGGTTGCTGTGTGTCCATCATGTGTGAGGGTCTTGCAGAGATGTCCAACAAGGGCAGGGCAGGGAAAATGTCTTTGTGCATACGCAATTTTGTCTGCAAATCAGTAATACACTTTGCACTGGGGAAGAGGGGATGCTTTGCACATCCACACGTGGCTGCAGTGCATGTGTGTGTTTGCTTGTGTGTAAACATATGTCTGTGATATATGTGTAAGGCTGAGGTATCTTCACTGCAGGTCTGCAATGTGCTGAATGTGCTTAGCCAGGTTATGAGGGTGGGTGTGAGCATGTGCCTGCAGTTTCCCTGCAAATATACTGCCTGTGCTGATGCATGCAACTTGCCTGTGCTCATGGTCAGCACCCGGGTGCTGCATTTGGGTGTACAAGTGAGCAACTGATTCTGTATGCTTGGGATGTGTGTATTCCTGGGATGTACAGACATCCTGCCTGTGTGTGCCTGCTGCCCCACCAAAGGGGTGTTTGCATGTGCTGTGCTCTGTCTGTGCACTCAGGCAGACCCACCTGCCTTTCCCTGCACGCTGTGGGCTTCCCCGCTGGCTGCTCAGACCTCCTTCTGTCTCCCTCTCATTTCCAGCCTCTGGTGCTCTGTGCCTTGAATAAATGGTGCAAGCACCCAGCAGTCTGTTGGCCCGTCACTGCTGGAAAGGGCTCTGCAGGGCTCTTTGTGCTTCTGCTGGCTGCAGCAGTGACCACTGCTGCACAGGGTGAAACCTGGGGGCTGGGGCTTGGTTGGGGGTGGCAGCAGCGGACTGGGGAGCAGCACCCACCACGGGCTGTCAGTGCCTTGTGCGAGACTGGAAGCAGGGGTCTGCAAGTCAGCAGCATACTGAGACACCAGGAGTTTTTGCCACACCACTAAGCTGTGCGGTGAGTGGTGCGGTCCCTGCTCATGTGCATGACAGAAGGAACCAGCCCTGTGCGGAAAAGTCATTACCATGGAAATCATCCAAGGAAGAGGAGTGCCAATATTAGTGCTGCTCCTTGGCTCAGACATGTCTTTCAGGAAGGCACACTTTCTCAGTCCTTTGCAGAAGTCAAATGCCAAGAGAAGAAGGCTGAGTGTTCAGCCTCTCCTCCAAGAGGAGAGACTGAGTGTACATCCCCTGCCACGAGGCAGGATTGTCTTCTTCCTACACAGGTATGGGTTCAACCTTGTTGTAGATGCCTCAGGAAATGGAGACTCTACCTCTTCCTCACACAACTTGTCCTAGTATTTCATTATTCCTAGTGTTAGAAGTTTTCTAACATCTAACCTGAACCTCCCTCCTGGAGCAGGACTTCGTGTCCTGTCCCCAGTGTTCATGGAGAATTCCTTTCTTATTTGAAACAGCTTTTTAAACATTTAAAAGCTATGCTCATGTCTTGGGCTTCTCTTTACAACACTAAAAAGCCCCAGTGCCTTTGATCTTTTCTTACATTGTTTTCACTGCTTTGGACAGCTGCCAAAAGGTCCATCTGTCTCCTGAAAAACCACACACACCTTGGACACAATTTTACCTCGATCTGGAAGTCCAGGATGGCCTCAGGATGGTTCAGGACTGAATGCCAAGCTGGCAGCTGGTCAGCAAACCCAGGTGAGGGTGTAACCCCACTATCCTGTGGGTATTCTAAAATGTGTTGACTGCCTGCTCTGGGGAAGGGATCTGAGATACTGAGGTAAGAAATCAGGGATGTGATTTTTCAAGGGATGCAACACTCTCCGCTTCCTGTAAGACCCATTTTCATACCATACCCTCAGCAGGAGAATGCAGAAGCCATGAAATCCTTGTTAAGTATAAAGAAGTGCATCCTGTACTCTTTTCTTTTGCAGCATGAAAGATGAGAGGAAAAAAAAAAGAAAAAAAAAAAGAAGCATTTATTCCTCTGCACCACAGACTCCAGCCAGAGCAGAAAAGCCACGGTAACAAGCAGTCCTGCGCATTCCTGGTGCGCTGCTTCCCCTGCTGCCCATGGGGTGCATCCTTATGTTGGGGAGCGGGGTGACCTGGCTTCAGCATCCCTGGGAGCTCTCACACACTGCTAGCAGATGCTTGAATGAAATGTTTCTTTCAGAGGGAGGAAACCAGTTCAGCTGGGAAGGCAAAGGCAGTGATTTTGCCCTTTATCAGTAAGGTGTTGCCCTGTGGTTTTGTTTTTTATTTCTTCCCCTCATTCATAGATGTTTTAAAAAAATGAGACAGGGAAAGAAAGTGAATGAATGAAAATCCATTAAACCTACCCAGTAGCTTAAATGTTTATGTCATGTCTAACTGCCTGATCCTGCCATTACTTTCCTCTGCATCCTGCTGTACCTGCAATTCAAGAAAATTGCTTCCCAAATTGCCATCTTTAGTTTGAGATCCACGTACGACTTGGCTGTAATCAGCGGATGGAAATGTGTAGTGGTTTAACCCGGCCAGCAGCTAAACACCACACAGCTGTTCGCTCACCCTCCCCCCTCCCTCTCCGGGATGGGGGAGAGAAACAGGAAAGTGAAGTCTGTGAGTTGAGATAAAGACAGTTTATTAAGACAGGGAAAAGAATAACAACAACAATAATAATAATAATAGTATTAATAGTAATAATGTGTACGAAATAAGTGATGCACAATGCAACTGCTCACCACCCGTTGACCGATGCCCAGCCTATCCCCGAGCAGCCGGCCCCCCCCTCCACCCCGGCTAGCCACCCCTATATATTGTTCAGCATGACGTCAGATGGTATGGAATACCCCTTTGGCCAGTTTGGGTCAGCTGTCCTGGGTCTGTCCCCTCCCAGCTCCTGCTGCACCCCTAGCCTGCCCACTGGCAGGACAGAGCGAGAAGCTGAAAAGTCCTTGGCTTGGTGTAAGCACTGCTCTGCAACAATTAAAACATCAGCATGTTATCAGTGCTCTTCTCATCCTAATCCAAAACATAGCACCCTACCAGCTACTAGGAGGAAAATTAACTCTGTCCGAACTGAAAATCAGAACAAAATGAAATGGAATAAAAATTTAATCCAGCCAGGATTTCGTTGTGTTTTTCAATAGTCCTTGCTGTCAAACTGTAAGTCCTGCTTATTAAAGGTCATGCATATTAGAGAATGAGGCAGGGAGAATTACAGAAACTGACATCTTCAGTGGTGCAACTAAATTAAAAAAAAAATTGATCTTTGCCTGCATCTACACATATGCCTCTGTACACATGCAGAGAGACCCATCCAAAGTTGTGTTTGTTACAGTGGCATGTACATGCAGAAACTTTTGGTAGAAAGCTTCAGCATCCAAGCTGAACTGCAGTTTGTCCTTAGAATAGGGCTAAAATCCCTCAGCTTCACACTTCAGTGATCAGGTTTCATCTCCTAATTTGACCTAACAGCCTCTGGAGATGAATGAAGATTTCCATGTAGAGATTATTTATTTATTTATTTATTTATTTATTTATTCCAAGTGAACTACTATTTCACCCCCCACTTCCCTAAGGAGGTTGTTAAAAAATACCCATTTTGAAAATATGGTCCTGGTTATTCCTCCTTTATTAGGGATTTTCTAACTAAACCACAACTGTCCTAGTTTCCAGTAAACTCAGCTTCACACATGCATGCACACACTAATGTCTCAGCTATTAAACTGTCCCTCAGATCATCTGCACTGAATTCTTCAGTTCCCAAAAGAGCAACCTCTTGCCTCTAACTCTTTCTCTTTCTTTCTCCCCTTCTCCTCTTCTCTCAGTCTCCTTTCAATAATCACTTATTTTTAGGACCATTAATTTGAAGGTTCCAAAACTCGAAGGCATTACAAAATAAAAGTAAAAGAAAGAAAACTCCTCATTGCTTTGGAGAGTGGTGGTGAGCCAGGGGAGAGATGAAGGATAGTGATGAAACAGAAGGATGGAGCAAATTAAAGAATGGTTCTGTGGAGAATCATTAATTGCCAATATATCATTTGTGGCTCAGGATGTCCCTGCTTCACAAATTGCTGAGGTCTGGCACAGTAGGTCTGCCTTGTTTTGCTAACCTTATCTAGATATCTACTGTTGGCCATCCCTGGGGATGGGACATGGACTCTTTGGTCTGACCCAGGTGTGACAAGAGCTGGACCCAGGTTGCTGAGCCCCGCAGGAGCACTTGTGCCTGGAGTTATGGCATCTACCTGTGAGCTCCTGGCGCAGAAGAACACACCAGGACCATGTTCTATCAGCAACAGGGAGAGAGGGAGGTGCCTGCAGATCCGCAGTCCCATGGTGCCTGAAGGACACACTGGAGCTGACTGCCTCTCTGTTGGCAGCAAGGACAGTCCTGCCTCAGGCTCCCTAGTGGGCTTCCTAGGAGTAAGCAGGATGCATCATTCTTTTGGGGATGGTCTGTTTGGGGTCTACAGAGCTGGTGGAGAGCCTGGCATGCCAGCACCCATTCACTGACATCAACAGCAATCACCTTATGGACAAGGGCTGAACACTCCTGTCCCACTTCTGCTGGCTACCTCATTGTCCCCCCCAGAAAGGACGGGCACGATAAATATTCATTGTGCTTGCACTTATGGGTCTATTAAAAGCTACATTTTTTTTCCCCCAAGGTAGGTTCCTCTATTCTGATTATGCTAATGGCCTACCAAATCACTCTCTCTAAATATGCCGTCGCCCCAGTGATAAATGTGGCTGCTGGAGTGGGTCATTGCTGGCATTAATCGAATGCTTTAATGAAGTCAGTATGCTGTTCATATGCATTAAAATACTTGGTCCCAGCCTGAAGAGGCGCAGTGGCTCTCTGACTCTCATGCCTCTGCGCCAGAAGTAAATAAAGCACTTAAGATGTGCTGGGGAGGAATGAATATCTAATGGAGTTTTTATCACTGCTCATCCTTTTAGCCTCCCCCCCCATCCTTTCTTTTTTAGTATTAATGGCGTTTAGTGCCTCCCCTCCCAGGCTGACGTGGGGAAGTGGCACAGGAGGGCTCTGATGGCTATTTGTTCTCTCTCATTCCTGTTATGTATGACAAATTGGTGCACCGATTTAAGCTTCGCAGCTCCCTTCACAGGCCAGCATAGAATCATAGAATCATAGAATGGCCTGGGTTGAAAAGGACCTTAAAGATCATCTAGTTTCAACCCTCCTGCTCTGGGCAGGGTTGCCAACCACTAAAGCAGGCTGCCCAGAGCCACATCCAGCCTGGCCTTGAATGCCTCCAGGGATGGGGCATCCACAACCTCTCTGGGCAACCTGTTCCAGTGCCTCACCACCCTCTGAGTGAAAAAATTCCTCCTAATTTCCAACCTAAATCTCCCCTGTCTTAGTTTAAAACCATTCCCCCTTGTCCTATCACTATCAACACATGTAAACAGGCGTTCCCCCTCCTGTTTATACGCTCCCTTCAAGTACTGAGGTGTCTCCAGAGCCTTCTCTTCTCCAAGCTAAACAAGCCCAGTTCCCTCAACCTTTCTTCATAGGAGAGGTGCTCCAGCCCTTTGATCATCTTAGTGGCCCTCCTCTGGACCTGTTCCAAGAGCTCCACATCCTTCTTGTGCTGGGGGCCCCAGGCCTGCACGCAGTATTCCAGGTGGGGTCTCGCAAGAGCAGAGTAGAGGGGGACAATCACCTCCCTCTCCCTGCTGGCCACCCCTTTTTTGATGCAGCCCAGGACATAGTTGGCCTTCCAGGCTGCAAGCACGCACTGCCGGCTCATGTCCAGCTTCTCGTCCATCAGGACCCCCAAGTCCTTCTCCGCAGGGCTGCTCTCAAGTTCTTCTTCGCCCAGTCTATATAAATACCTGGGATTGCCCCAGCCCAAGTGCAAAACCTTGCACTTGGCCTTGCTGAACCTCATTAGGTTCTCATGGGCCCACTTCTCCAGCCTGTAATCTTCCCAGTTGTGGTGGTTTACTCAAGTGGGCAGCCAAGCACCACAACCGCTCTCTCACTCCCCCCTCCTCAAAGAGGAAGGGGGAGAAAATACAACACAAAGAGCTCGAGGTTTGAGATGAGAATGATTTAATTAAAGGGAAAGGGAATGGGGAGAAAAAGAAACAAAAGAAACAACAAGGCTGTGCGGAAGCACAGAGAGAAAGGAAAAAAAAAGTTATTCTCTACTTCCCATCAACGAGTGATGTTCGGCCACGTCCGGGGAAGCAGGGCCTCAAAACGCATAGTGGTTGTTCAGGAGGACCGCCCCCTCCCCCATGAGAGCCCCCCATTTTATTGCTGTGACATCATGTGGTATGGAACATCCCTTTGGTTGGTTTAGGTCAGCTGCCCTGGCGATGTCCCCTCCCCATCACTTGCCCACCCCCAGCCTGCTGGCTCCTGGGGGCTTGGAGGGAGTCCTGATGCTGTGCCAGCACTATGCAGCAATAGACACAACACTGGAGTGATACCAGTGCTGTTCCAGCTATGAGTGCAGAGCACAGCACTGTGTGGGCTGCTGCAGGGAAAGGTGACTCCATCCCAGACAGACCCAACACAACCTCCACCCCTTATTCCATAACATTTGTGTCACACTCAGGTCCCATATGCTTTAGAACATAGATATTCTCATCACCATTGTTCCCTGTCCATTAAAATATTTATAGGTCTGTACTTCTTTTCATTCCATAGGCCTTTCCCCAAAATGTTCATAAAAACCGTTGATGGTTTCAGCTTCATGTGTCAAAGTGGTCACTCAGGGCAGGCGAAGTTGGCTTTCTTGACACCAGCACCAGCTTAGCTCACGTCACTGTTGCACTTGCCTGGTTCCTTGCGAAGTTGACCTGTCATTGGTTCTGCAGTGTCCTCCTACAACACATAACTTAGATTACAGATTAATTTTCTCCCAAGGTTAAATCTCCTTGAGGCACTCACCTGATATCCCCATCCTTCTGCATTACCCACCAGGTATACCCTGGTCTTTGGGCGAAGACAATCCCACGAGTGGGTTTGCCTTTTCCCATGGCAGGAGCAACCCACACCGCCTTCCCCATCCACTTCCCTACATGCACTACAGGGACTTTAGCTTCTCCCACAGTGTGTAGGGGTTTTGTTTCAGCAGGACCAGGACGGCTGTCAGACCCCCTGTTGTTAACTAGCCAAGTGGTAGATTTATGGTAGAGTTATGTCCCATTGTTTCCACGTCCCAGCACCCAATGCTCGTAACATAGTCTTTAACAATCCACTGTACCTCTCAACCTTCCCAGAGGCCTGTGGGTGATAAGGGATGTGATACACCCACTCAATACCATGCCTCTTGGCCCAGGAGGTGACCAAATTGTTTCGGAAATGACTCCCATTGTCAGACTCAATTCTCTCTGGTGTACCATGTCGCCACAGCACTTCTCTTTCCCGGCCCAAGATAGTGTTTCGGGCCGTGGCGTGGGTTACTGGATATGTTTCCAGCCACCCAGTAGTTGCTTCTACCATGGTAAGTATGTACCGTTTGCCTTGGCGGGTTTGTGGGAGTGGTCCGATGTAGTCAATCTGCCAGGCCTCACCGTATCGAAATCCAAGCCATCTCCCCCTATTCCAGGGAGACTACCCTCATGGCTCGCTTGATTGCAGCACAGGTTTCACACTCATGGGTAACCTGTGTGATGGCCTCAGTGGTCAGGCCCACTCCTCAATCACAAGCCCATCTGTATGTGGCATCCCTCCCTAGATGTCCTGATGTTTCATGGGCCCATCGAGCTACAAACAACTCACCCTTACGTCCCCAGTCCAGGTCCACCTCAGCCACGTCAATTTTCGAAGCTCGATCCACTTCTTCGTTGTTCTGATGTTCTTCAGTTGCGCGGCTCTTGGGCATGTGGGCATCTACATGACGTACTTTTACATCCAGGTTTTCTACCCGAGCAGCAATATCTTGCCACAGGGTAGCAGCCCAGATAGGTTTACCTCTGCGCTGCCAGTTGCTCTGTTTCCATTGCTGCAGCCACCCCCACAGAGCATTTGCCACCATCCATGAGTCAGTGTAGAGATACAGTACTGGCCATTTTTCTCTTTCAGCAATTTCTAGGGCCAATTGTATGGCTTTTACTTCTGCATACTGACTCGACTCGCCTTCCCCTTCCATGGCCTCCACAACTCGTCGTGTGGGACTCCACACAGCAGCTTTCCATTTCCGATGGCTCCCTACCACACGACAGGATCCGTCAGTGAACAACACATATACTGCTTTCTGTCTTCTGGCAACTCATTATATGGTGGTGCCTCTTCAGCACGGGTTACCTCTTCTGTCGGCACTCCGAAATCTCTGCCTTCCGGCCAGTCCATGATCTCTTCCAGGATTCCTGGGCGATTAGGTTTTCCCATTTGAGCCCGCTGTGTAGTTAACGCTATCCACTTACTCCACGTAGCATCAGTCGCATGGTGTGTAGTGGGAATTTTCCCTTCGAACATCCAGTGTAACACAGGTAGCCGTGGTGCCAAGAGGAGCTGTGCTTCTGTACCCACAACTTCTCAAGCAGCTCGAACACCCTCATATGCCATGAGTAGCTCTTTTTCAGTTGGGGTGTAATTGGCTTCTGATCCTCGATAGCCCCGGCTCCAGAAACCCAGAGGTCGACCTCGAGTTTCTTCTGGGGTTTTCTGCCAGAGGCTCCAGGTGAGGCCATGCTCCCCGGCCGCAGTGTAAAGTATGTTTTGCACAGCTGGTCCGGTACGGACAGGCCCAAGGGCTACTGCATGAGCTATTTCTTGTTTGATTTGTTCAAAAGCCTGTTGTTGCTCGGGGCCCCACTCGAAATAGTTTCTCTTTCGAGTCACTCGATATAGAGGACTCACAAGCTGACTATAGCCTGGAACATGCATTCTCCAGAATCCCACAAGGCCTAGGAAAGCTTGCGTTTCTTTTTTGCTAGTTGGCGGAGACATTGCTGTTATTTTATTGATCACATCCATCGGAATATGGCGACGTCCATCCTGCCATTTTACCCCCAAGAACTGGATTTCCTGTGCAGGTCCCTTGACCTTACTCTGTTTAATGGCAAAACCAGCTTTCAGGAGAATTTGGATTACTTTCTTCCCTTTCTCAAAAACTTCTTCTGCTGTGTTGCCCCACATGAGGATGTCATCAATGTACTGCAGGTGTTCAGGAGCTCCCTCTTGTTCCAGTGCAGACTGGATCAGTCCATGGCAAATGGTAGGGCTGTGTTTCCACCCCTGGGGCAGTCGATTCCAGGTGTATTGGATGCCCCTCCAAGTGAATGCAAACTGCGGCCTGCATGCTGCTGCCAGAGGGATGGAGAAAAATGCATTAGCAATATCAATTGTGGCGTACCACTTGGCTGCCTTTGACTCTAGTTCGTACTGAAGTTCTAGCATGTCCGGCACTGCAGCACTCAGCGGTGGCGTGACTTCGTTCAGGCCCCGATAGTCCACCGTTAGCCTCCACTCGCCATTAGACTTTCGCACTGGCCATATAGGACTATTAAAGGGTGAGCGAGTCTTGCTGATCACTCTTTGGCTCTCCAGCCGATGAACCAACTCATGGATGGGAATCAGGGAGTCTCGGTTAGTGCGATATTGCCGTCGGTGTACCGTTGTGGTAGCGATTGGTACCTGCTGTTCTTCAACCTTCAGCAATCCTACAACGGAAGAGTCTTCTGAAAGGCCCGGCAGGGTAGACAGCTGCCTAATCTTCTCTGTGCTCAAAGCAGCTATGCCAAAAGCCCACCGGTACCCTTTTGGATCCTTGAAGTACCCTCTCTTGAGGTAGTCTATGCCAAGGATGCATGGAGCCTCGGGGCCAGTCACAATGGGATGCTTTTGCCACTCATTCCCAGTTAGACTCACTTCAGCTTCCAATACAGTTAGCTGTTGGGATCCCCCTGTCACTCCAGAGATACAGATGGGTTCTGTCCCTTGGTAGCCTGATGGCATTAAGGTACATTGTGCGCCAGTGTCCACTAAAGCTTTGTATTCTTGTGGTTCCAATGTGCCAGGCCATCGGATCCACACAGTCCAATAAATCCGGTTATCCCTCTCCTCTACCTGGCCAGAGGCAGGGCCCCTCTAGTCCTGGTTGGAGTATCTGCCACTTAATTCTTGCAAATGAGAAGCAGAGGTCCCTTCATCAGGGTCAAGAATAACATCAGCTCTTCTACTGCCTCTGGGGAACTGCCCAACAGAAACTGGAGCAGCATTTTTCTTAGGAGCCCCTCTTCTTTCTGCTGTATTTCCTTTCAGTTCACGTACCCGAGCAGCTAGGGTTGAAGTAGGTTCACCATCCCATTTCCTCATATCTTCCCCGTGGTCACGCAGATAAAACCACAAGGTGCCACGTGGTGTGCGTCTTGGATACTCTCTCTCTCAAGCAGGAAAATGCTGATTCTTAGTGGCTGAAATATCACCATCTGGATGAGGAGGGATATGCTCGTTCTACGAGGTGGTCAAGTCTTTCGGACAGTTTCTCCACAGCTGAGACACAGGCCTGTGGCGGAGCAGAGAGGTTGTCTTCATATTTTTGAAGCTGGCAGGATATAGTATACACTGTTGGTCCCATCCCCTCATCCCAATGAATTCCTGCCAGTGTACTGGCATGTGATGATGGTGCATTCTGCACAAATTTACGCCACATGGATGTTGTGCACTGGACTTCATTGGGATCTTGAGGTGTCTGGGCATTGTCCAAATCACTATAAACCATCTCCAGCACAGCTAATTCCCGCAGATGCTGGAGACCTTTATCCATAGTGGCCCACTTGCCTACTTGATATACAATATCTTCCTTGTGGGGCTACCTTTCTTTCACAGCTGCCAGGAGTCGCCTCCAGAGGCTGAGAACCTGTGTCCCTCTCCCAATTACTCTGTCAATGAGCCTTTCTCTAGAGAGGGATCCCAGCTGTTTGGCTTCATTGCCTTCTAATTGTTGGCTATTGGCCCCAGTGTCCCAGCATCAAAGCAGCCAGGTGAGGATGTGTTCACCTGGGTGTCGACCATAATCCTTTCATATTTCTCGCAACTCACTCAGGGATAGGGATCGGGTGGTTTCTGATTCCTTTAAGATTTCCATCTCTTCTTCCTGCTGTTTTTGTGATGGCTCTGCTTTAGAGGTGCCTGCCTTCTCCCCTTCTCCCTCCTTCTTAGGAGAGGCTTCACTTCACTTCAGCTTCCAATACAGTTAGCTCTTGGGATCCCCCTGTCACTCCAGAGATACAGATGAGTTCTGCCCCTTGGTGACCTGATGGTATTAGGGTACACTGTGCGCCTGTGTCCACTAAAACTTTATATTTCTGCAGTTCCGGTGTGCCAGGCCATCGAATCCACACAGTCCAGTAAATCTGGTTGTCCTTCTCCTCTACCTGGCCAGAGGCAGGGCCCCACTAGTCCTGGTTGGAGCATCTGTCAATTAATTCTTCCAAATGTGAAGCGGAGGTCTCTTCGTCAGGGTCAGGAGTAATACTAGCCTTCTACTGCCCAACAGAAACTGGGGCAGCAATCCTCCTAGGGGCCTCTTTTCTTGCTGCTGTATCTTTCTGCAGTTCACGTACCCGAGCAGCTAGGGCCGAGGTCGGTTCACCGTCCCACTTCCTCATATCTTCCTCTTGGTCACGTAAATAAAACCACAAGGTACCCCGTGGTGTGCGTCCTGGATTCTCCCTTGCTTGAGCTGGAGAATGCTGGCACTTAATGGCTGAAAGATTCTTCCATCTAGGTGAGGAGGAAGTTATGTGTTCTTCTAACCGTTGGGACAGTTTCTCCACAGCTGAAATGCAGGCCCATACTGGGGCAGAGAGATTTTCTTCATATTTATGAAGCTGGTTGGACACAGTCTCCACTGTTGGCCCCATCCCCTCATCCCAATTTATTGCTGCCAGTGTGCTGGCATGTGATGAGGGTGCAGCCTGTACAAACTTCCACCACATGGATGCTGTGCACTGGACTTGATCAGGGTCTTTAGGTGTCTGTTCATGGTTCAAATTACTATAAATCATCTCCAGCACAGCTAATTCCCTCAGTTGCTGGAGACCTTTATCCATAGTGGCCCACTTGCCTATTTGATATACAATATCTTCCTTGTGGGGATACCTTTCTTTCACAGCTGCCAGGAGTCGCCTCCAGAGGCTGAGATCCTGTGCCTCTCTCCCAATTACTCTGTCAATGAGCCTTTCTCTAGAGAGGGATCCCAGTTGCTTGGCTTCACTGCCTTCTAATTGTTGGCTATTGGCCCCAGTGTCCCAACATTGAAGCAGCCAGGTGAGAATGTGCTCACCTGGATGACGACTGAAATCCTTTCATATTTCTCGCAACTCACTCAAGGATAGAGATTGAGTGGTTTCTGATTCATTTATGATTTTGGTCTCTTCTCCCTGATGTTGTTGTGATGATGCTGCTTTAGAGCTGCCTGCTTTTTCCTCTTCTCCCTCCTCCTTAGGAGGAGCTTCTTCCCTTACTAAACGAGCTGACTTCCGTTTCCATTGTTTTGACTTGACTATAGGGGCGACTGATACCATAGATGGTTGGTCCTCTGGGGTGGTCACAGTGTGCGTTGTCTCATCATCGAATTCAGAAGCTTCCCCATCCCCTTGAGGGTGCTGGGCACTGTTAATTACCATTTGATAGGCGTAAGCCAGACCCCAGCAGAGTGCAGCAAGCTGGTGGAGTTCTCTGGTATTGCCAGGGTCAGGGCATACGTCTTTCAAACATTCTACCATTTTTTTTGGATTTTGCACTTGTTCAGGGGTGAAGTGAAAAACCATTGGAGGAGACAACCGTGACAGGTACCTGCCCATATCCCCCCACACACCTTGCCACCCACAGCTACTTTGTCTCGGGGCAGGTCCTTGGATGATATTCTTAATAAATTGTTTGACCTTAGGGAGGAAGAAAAACACTAGAACTAGTAATAGGAGGATGACATCCGACCAAGTGTATTCAAAATACTCAAAGGCTGCTGCAATTAGCCCACAGGGAGAGAAGAAGAAGGCACCACTCCCGATATTATTCACAAATTGACTTCTAGGGGAGAAAAAGAAGGTGGTGTAATTCTTAATATTTCCAAAAAGATAATCTCCAGGAGACCAGAAAGATAACAATGCAGGGCCTGAGTACCAGATGAAACTGAAGGCCAGCATGTTACAGCACAGCATGATAAAGAAACCAAACACAGATTTTAGCACATTCTCTGATCGGATATAGAGGAAAAAAGAGAACAGAGAACGGACTACATACAACATAGTCACACAGAAAAATATTAACAGCAAACTGAACATTGTGACTAGCAAGTATGTTAGTTGTAAATACTTTAATCAATTCTACTGTTATTTCAACCCTCGAGCCCCACGTTGGGCGCCAAAAAGGACTGTGGTGGTTTTACTCGAGTGGGCAGCCGAGCTCCACCACAACCGCTCTCTCACTCCCCCCTCCTCAAAGAGGAAGGGGGAGAAAATACAACACAAAGAGCTCGAAGTTTGAGATGAGAATGATTTAATTAAAGGGAAAGGGAATGGGGAGAAAAAGAAACAGAAGAAACAACAAGGCCACGCGGAAGCACAGAGAGAAAGGAAAAAAAGTTATTCTCTACTTCCCATCAACGAGTGATGTTCGGCCACGTCCGGGGAAGCAGGGCCTCAAAACGCGTAGTGGTTGTTCAGGAGGACCGCCCCCTCCCCCATGAGAGCCCCCCCTTTTATTGCTGAGTGTGACATCATGTGGTATGGAACATCCCTTTGGTTGGTTTAGGTCAGCTGCCCTGGCGATGTCCCCTCCCCATCACTTGCCCACCCCCAGCCTGCTGGCTCTTGGGGGCTTGGAGGGAGTCCTGATGCTGTGCCAGCACTGCTCAGCAGCAGACACAACACTGGAGTGATACCAGTGCTGTTCCAGCTATGAGTGCAGAGCACAGCACTGTGTGGGCTGCTGCAGGGAAAGGTGACTCCATCCCAGACAGACCCAGCACACTAGTAAAGCAAGGACACTGGCCAAAGTGGGAGAGCAGGGAATGAGCTCATAAGGGTTAAGTAAAACTCCAATGTGAGACACCCAAGTCTTTTATGTACACAGGAACTGGGTATCCAGGGTCACGTGGCAGTCCAGAGAGCTATTTCTCCTACCTGGACTTAGACACTGACATTTGGTCAGCTGAATTGCTCTCTACTCCATTGCCTAAATATAAACATCTGTAGTGTGGATGTCTGCATGTGAACTGGGTGCATACTCATCCTTTGTGGGACTGAAGCTCCCATTGCACCCGCATTTCCAATGACTATATTGACCGTGGCTGAGTTTGCACGCACAGAAATCTAGACCCATGTGGGACATGCAGGATCCCTTTGGGCTTCCTGCTGGCCAAGGAAGAAGGGCGTCCTATAGGTCCTGCACTCCATTTGCAAGCCCTGTGTGGATGATTTGGGTATCCTGATGTATCTTATACAGCACTAAATGTCTATGGTTAGGAACTGAGCTGAGCTTCCGTTCCGCAGGAGCACAAATGGCCAAGGCAGGTGGCTGCATGCAGACATCTGAATTCAGGTGGCTGACACCCACCCAAGGCATTTTTCATCCCTGACTGAATCTCCATGTGAAGAGCAGGAAGGGCAGTTCAGGATCTTTGGTATATTCAGGTTTGTCATTATTAACAAAAACTGCATTTTGTGGAAGCCTGGGTGGGGACCTCTGTCTGTGGGATGTGGACAAACTACTCCGCAAAACCCATCAACAAATTTCACATAGGCTACGAAATAACAGCTACAAGTCCCATTACCAAATAGAGCTAGAAGCAAACACTCAAGGGAAGCAATGAGACTGTAAGCACCTTCCAAGCCCTGAGCATCTTCCATTTACTACTTTCATGCCTATTTTGGAGAAGGAAGATAACGCTGCTCAGCTGGGAGCTGAGCCATATGGCAGGCTGTGTTTTGTACCACATGAGTAAATATGGTCCAACTGAGCAAGGACAACTTAAAGACCATTGACTGCTCTCCTGCTCCCTCTTATAGCTGATATATTTTTTAAAACTCATAATCCATTCTTTGAGCCACTGAGTCTCACCACCCTTTGATCCTTCTTCCTTCCTTCCTTCCTTCCTTCCTTCCTTCCTTTTTTTCCTTTCACCCTTATTCACCTTCATGGATGGGAACCTTATTCACGTGTCGAAATACACAATCAGCTGAAGAAGTGAAATTGCAGAAGGACTGGACAGCTGAGTTGTTCTCCATCATAACAGTCCAGGAACCTTCTCCTGGACAAGCAGATTCAAAAATGCACATGGTTTAAGGAATTCTCTGTCAAGAACCATTGTGTTATACATTCATCTTTACTGAGTTTATCTCAATAACTTTTGCTTGGTTAAAATACCCTTTCTGGGATGGTATCTTATGACCTGAAAATATCAGAAGACAGAATCTCAAACACTTCTCTTTAATGTTTTCTCCAGTCATCTTTGGAATTAAAACTTGGGATATATTTCCAAATTTGAATTTGACTTTAGGTTCTTGACACCAGTCCCTGTCATGCCTTTCTCACTACACTGAACAGCTTCTGGAAACCTTTAACAGTGATATCAAATATCATTGATATTTGTATCAAATATCAAACAGTGATATTGTCCCTGTTAAGATGTGCATGTGCTGTTGCAACAAGCATCTTGTTTTCTCTAATCTAGAGAGGTTGAGGACAAGACTCAGACCACCTGATTTGGTGGGCAATAAGGAAAGTAAACAGAATTTGTGTCCTTAAACTGGAGCCAGTAATTCAGAAAACTTGCTCTCCAGCTTCACCCACCATTGGAGAGAAGCTTTGCTAGCCATGTCCCAAAGGAGGCACTCATCAAAGGAGGATCATCTTCTGTGTCTGTCCCTAAGCTCCTCACAAAGGGGCATTTGTTCTCTTCCATTGTGGGGTGATTTTTGTGTATAGAATTCCAGGAGCAGTTTCACTGAGCCCGTTTCCAAAGTTAAAACACTTTCCCTGCTTTTATTCTTGCTTCTGTTCATGCTACTTGCTTTTATTCTCACTTCTACCTTGTGCTATGTTTGTCCAAATCTCACACAACAAATCTGCCATCAAAAGAGCGAGTTGATGAGTTGCTTGCCCTTTACAAACTCATTTTTTTCCTCCAAGTCTCTTCTTTTCTGAGACAGCATATTATACTGTAAGTACTTCCTACACACCCTGGCCCAAGATGTCCAACTTTGTTCCTTCCTGTTGGAAAACACTCTGTTTAATAGGTCCAGCTGCTCAGCTCTGACTAGGTGTCCTGTCCTTGTAAGCACTGACCATCTTGCTAATCTTTGTGTCACCCAAGAACTTCATTAGCAGCAATTCTGTTTTTCCTCCCAGATTATGGATGACAAGACACAGTCATGCCAGACTTCCTCCCAACTCCTACAGACCTTGCCTCCTCAGGAAATATCCCCATCTGCCCTTGATGCCTCATAAGCAACTACTTCTTAGGAGATCAGTAAGTACTTCCTAATCCATTTAAGGAGTGCTTCATGGGCATTGCATCACATTATTTTTTAAATCAAACTGTCATGAGCTGCAAAGTCAAAGCTTTATGAAAGTCTAAATATATTATATCTGGTTAGTCACCTTTATCATTCCAACTTTTTATCTCATCAAAGAGTGTTTGACAAGTCCTGTTCCTATTAATCTGTGTTAACTGGCCCTAATTATGTTCCCACATGTTAATTCTGTATTGATTGACTTCTATATTAGTTTTTTCCATTATTGTGATGAGATTAAGTCAGACTTGCCACCCTAGAGCTTCTTGGGTTAGACCGCTTTCTCTTTTCTAATACTGGCACACTATGAGAGCTCTCTGACTCCTCTGGAATTTCCCTAGTGCTCCAGGAGTTATCCAAAGCTGATGTCAAGAGGTCATAAATTTCCTCAGCCAGTTCTAGGAAGACTCTTTGCTGCAAGTTTGCAGATCCTATTCATATAAAATGTGTTTATCCCTAGAAGAAGTTGCTTAACTTCCTTCTTGGTTTCTAGTAGAGTGGAAAGTATTTCGACATCCTTGTGTGATATAAACACATCCTCTTCTTTCTTTCCAAACTCAGAGCAAACATATTTATTGAACATTTCTGCTTTCTCTAAATCATTATTCACTTTTTTTTCCTGTCTCCGTATGCTTGGCCCATGACATCACTGGCATTTCTTTTTTCCTTAATTAGCCTACAAAACTTCCTGTTCAATAATTTGGACCCTTCCTTGCGATCTTTAGCTTCTCCTTTCCATTTTCTGTACTTCCTATCTTAAAATTTATAGTGATTTGCATTTCTGCTTCATGTCCTTGTTTTACTTTACAATTCTAGTGCTAATTGCTGCCTTCATTTCAACGCTGAACTAAAATGGGCATTTGGCCAAAATTGGTTTTTTTTCTTTCTTTCTTTCTTTCTTTCTTTCTTATGAAATCATAGCTTTTAGGCCATTGTAAACCCTCATCAAAACTCTCCTGATAAATGTCTCTTACTGTATATATGTATACATACACATGTATACATGTTTTTCCTTTGCTTAGTAATGCTCATACTTTCTTTCAGCTTTGGGAAATTGTCTCCTGAAGTCACAGAGTGCATCTCTCAGAGGGATTCTTTTCTTTATTAGGCATCATGAACAAGTGTCCAAGGAACAGAACTGCCTGGATAGTTGATGCACCCAAGCAGATGCTGCACTGTGCCCTGCAAGGGCTTTTATAATTCGTAGAGATGGATGTGGCTGAATATGCCTGGTCAGGAGCAGGAAAAGGTGTCCCCACAGGGTAATCAGACATACAAATCCTCATGTTTCCTTGCTTATTCCACCTTCCTCAATGTGACTTCCAGGCTTACAGTAAATCTTGAGTCTAAAATGCTCCTATCAGGGTCATAGATATTTTATAGCAGTTCCTAAGACAGTTCTGCTGATACGTATCATTTGCTCTTTACTGAACACATCCATTTCATAAAATTCATTTGGAACCCCAGATATGTTTGACCAGGAACTCTGAAAGTTGTAATGTCATTGCAAGGAGACAAGACAGTCTAGGTAGCTGGAGGAAAATGTTGTTTCATATTATCAACACAAGAAACAGAAGATGGATTTTCTTAGTTTAAGTCCTGCTTGAAAATTGCTTGACTCAGTTTATTGAATGATTCATAATGACCCTAGGTGTTGGTAATACCAGCTCCTATGACAGATGCTGTGAATTCAAACCTTATACAGCTAATATGACTTTACCCCTGTTTTGAGTCTGAGGACTATTCAATAATGACAGCCAGTTTAGCTTGTTGGCAATCTCTGTATGCTCTTGAAGGTCTGTAAGGATGCCAGAAGATGGTTTATCAGGCTTAAAACTGCAGGAATATGAGAAACCTTTGCCAAAGTGTTGGTGAAATAATCGACATAAAGCAGCTTGTGGCTGATAGACACACTCTAAGAATCGTTACAGGCAAAATTCAGTACATGGAAGAATAAAATGCAGTCAGCTCAGCAGTAGTCTGTGAGTCTGGAATGGATGGTTCAAGTCATGGTTAATTTATTCAAATTGGCTTTCCATCTTGGTGTGATAGACAGTTACAATATGCCTATCCCTCTTCAACATTTTAAATATTTAAACATTCAACATTTTAAATAGTTAAATAGTTAAATTAATAGTTAATAGCACAAAAATGCATCAAATTGCAACATAAAGGTGAATTATTTATAGCCCGATGGGCCCATGACACCTCAGGCCATCAAGGTAGAGATGCAACATACAGATGGGCTCGTGACCGAGGGGTGGACCTGACCATGGACACTATAGCACAGGTTATTCATGATTGTGAAACATGTGCTGCAATTAAACAAGCCAAACGGTCAAAGCCTCTTTGGTATGGAGGACGATGGCTGAAATACAAATATGGAGAGGCCTGGCAGATTGATTACATCACACTCCCCCAAACCCGCAACGGCAAGCGCCACGTACTTTACAATGGTGGAAGCAACCACCGGATGGCTGGAAACATATCCTGTGCCCCATGCCACCGCCCGGAACACTATCCTGGGCCTTGAAAAGCAAGTCCTATGGCGACATGGCACCCCAGAAAGAATTGAGTCAGACAATGGGACTCATTTCCGAAACAACCTTATAGACACTTGGGCCAAAGAACATGGTATTGAGTGGGTGTATCACATCCCCTATCATGCACCAGCCTCCGGGAAAGTTGAACGATACAATGGACTGTTAAAGACTACACTGAAAGCAATGGGTGCTGGGACATTCAAAAATTGGGAAACACATTTGGCAAAGGCCACCTGGTTAGTCAATACTAGAGGATCTGCCAACCGAGCTGGACCTGCCCAATCAAACCTGTTACGCACTGTAGAAGGGGATAAAGTTCCTGTAGTGCACGTAAGAAACATGCTGGGTAAGACAGTCTGGGCTACTCCCGCCTCAGGAAAAGGCAAGCCCATTCGTGGGATTGCTTTTGCTCAGGGACCTGGATGCACTTGGTGGGTAATGCAAAAGAATGGGGAGGTCCGGTGTGTACCTCAAGGGGACCTAATACTGGGTGAGAATAGCCCATGAGTTGAATTGTAGTATGTTAATTATCATATAACACTGTATGTCATCACTACCATGGTTGCTATATATCATAGATGAAAATGGTGATTAATTAGAAGGTATTGGAAAGAGTGTAACCTGAGCATGACATAAATGGTATGGAATAAGGGGTGGATATCTGTCCTGGTTTCAGTTAGGACAGAGTTAATTTTCCTCCTAGTAGCTGGCAGGGTGCTATGTTTTGGATTAGAATGAGAAGAGCGCTGATAACATGCTGATGTTTTAATTGTTGCAGAGCAGTGCTTACACCAAGCCAAGGACTTTTCAGCTTCTCGCTCTGTCCTGCCAGCGAGCAGGCTAGGGGTGCAGCAGGAGCTGGGAGGGGACAGACCCAGGACAGCTGACCCAAACTGGCCAAAGGGGTATTCCATATCATCTGACGTCATGCTGAACAATATATAGGGGTGGCTAGCCGGGGTGGAGGGGGGCCGGCTGCTCGGGGATAGGCGGGGCATCGGTCAACGGGTGGTGAGCAATTGCGTTGTGCATCACTTATTTCGTACACATTATTACTATTAATACTATTATTATTATTATTATTATTGTTATTATTTTTCCTGTCTTAATAAACTGTCTTTATCTCAGCTCACAGGCTTCACTTTCCCATTTCTCTCCCCCATCGCGGAGAGGGAGGGGGGAGGGTGAGCGAACGGCTGTGTGGTGTTTGGCTGCCAGCCGGGCTAAACCACAACATTGAGTTTCACCAACATTGACATGTGACATTTGAAAATAAATGACTGGAGCTCAAATGCACTCCTTCCCAAGCAATTGCGTTTTTCACACAGGTAGAAAATTTTTGTTCCAACAACCATTTTGTTCCAGCTATAGCACCCAACTTGTGTCAATCACACTGAAAATTCAAAGAACTTCACTTGTTCAAAACAAACAGAAGGGAGCAATTCCTCTCACAACATATAATTAAGCTGCTGAACTCGTTGCCTCAGGATGCTGTGGACGATAAGAGTTTTTGTGAGTTTAAAAAGTGACTGGATGAATTCATGGAAGAGTGTGCTAGCACTGGCTATTAAGCACAACTTCCTCACCTGCCTCAGGATGTCTGTAAGATGGAGATTGCTGGAGCCAGGCAGAGTACCCAGGGGAAATATCATTATGTCCTTGCCATGCTCTTATATGTTCCATGTAGGCATCTGCTGCTGGCCACTGCCAGAGAGATGTGTTAGTGCTATAATGAACTATTGGTCTGACTGAGCGCACCTATCCTTGCATTCTTAATCAAATCCAATGGAAATACCTGACCATGATTAAAACAGGCTTGGGAATGGGATGAGGATACCTAAAAGTTTGTCATGGCAGCTCTTCATCTGAGAGTGTCACAAGAGCTGATGTATAACAGTGCAGTACTGCATCTACAGCAAAACAAATGTCCTTCTTGGACAGAAACACTTCAGTTTTATGGGTATTCCCTCTGAGGAGATGATGTATCCAAGGAGTTGCACTACAGTGAACTTTTCATATTTTATATACAGTTCATTATCTGAAGCACCAGCTAGAGAAGACCAGCACTCTCCAAACAGCCAGCCAGGACAGATCCTGATACAACCACACTGAAGTTGTTGATGTAAGACACCAACGGTGATAGGCCAAGCAGCATAGTTAAATATTAAAAGTAAATGTGCTCTACAAAGACTAAAACCTTCTAGTCAACACCTTCATAAATACACACCAAGCTGCAAGCTCTATGTAAGCCCAACTCCATAAACACGTTGGCACTTTTTGTCCTTTTCAACAGTTCATTAATTACAGATGACATTTGGGTTTGATCATTATTTATTTTTCACAATTCGATGCAGTCAACAATGAGGTGTAAAGATCCGTCCTTTCTTTACAAACAGGACTGAGGTACCAGAGGGAGATAAACGAGTGAATGAAATTCTTTGTTAGGCTTTTTTTCAGGGTATTCCTGCAGGGCTTGAAATCTTGTCTGGAGAAGCAGTAAATTATTTTAACCGAGGTGCTGGCTTCAATACTCAGAGTGTTTAGATATCAAACGGCTGAGGCTGAATTAAAGGAACAAATGGCTTTCATCCAGGTCTTTTTTTGGAGGTCTGGGGCAGTGGTTCATTTGAGTTTGCTGGACATGGGTGTGGTCAGTGTGACCAAATTATTTCCATGACATTAGCAGTGTGTACAAAAAATGGCTACTTTGAATAAACTGTGCCTGTACTGATAGGATTTCTGTGAAACACAGAGGTCATGCACTGCAAGCAAAGATGCCAATACCAGGGGATTGCAGCACATCAGTTGAGTCAGAGTGAGTGGTCATGAGGTGATCTGGGATCGGGACTCCAGGAGCTCGCTCTGACACAACTATCACTGGATTCAGCAAGGTCAAGAGGGCCCCTGCTCAGTTGGACCAGAAAATCAAGCTGCAAGGTAGCCATGAGGTTCCCAGATGTGACAAAGTCACTCAAAGGAGCCGTGAGGCACAGCAAACAGAGATGACTGTGTGTGCATGAAAACCCAGCTTAGCAGAGCTATTGACTTCCAAGTTTCACTATGGCTGTGTGTTTTGCATATTTCCTTGGCTGGACAACCAGTAAGAAAATGGATTTTTCAACCATGATATAACAAAGCCCAAGGAAAACTATCCTGAATAGTCCATCTGGTGTCTTTTTTGTGCCTTCTTGTCGTATCAGCCAGCACAGGTATGAATGCAGGTTCTGCATGAGAGAATGGCTGGTTGTGGGGAAAGTAAGGCTGATCACAACAGTAAAAAGCTTTCTTTGCCCTTGGTGCCAGTCCGATCTCACACACTTTGCAGGTCTGTCTGCAGAGTTCAAGCAGAGATGTGTATAGGTCTGAAGTGTTGACCACAGACAACTCAATCCTTTGCTTTATTGTATCAGATTTGGCAGAAACAGACTATCTGAGGCACTTTGGTCTCTTCCCGGTCAAAAACTGTGCACAACAGATCAAAGCAGGACAGACACTATGCGTCGGCTGCCAAGGCGGCCAGGTGGCAGAAAGCTTCTCACATGTCAACAGGCACTAGAAGTTCGGGAAGCATTTATAGGCAGCTGACATCTTCATGGAGATCTTGGGCTGCAGCTTTTAAGAGTTCACCGCACCTCCAAGCGCAGCTGCCGAGGAGTCAGGATGCACGCAGCTGGGTGGGATGGAGGGCTGAGCAGCAGCTTGTGGCTTTTCCTGGAGTGGGTCAGAGCGGAGATGACAACTAAGGGCTGGTTAGGAGCAGAGGCAGATGGAAGACAGAAATACCAGTCCTTGTAACCATAATCAGCTTTGTCTTTCTTCAAATCACAAACAAATGTTTAAAGAGAAACTCCTCCTCCTCTCTGGATTGCTTTGGTGGTCTGGAATAGACTCCAGGAACTGCATCCAGTCATCTGTCTGTTCCTACGCTTAGCTTGTGAGTAGATGATGCCCCAAATCTTAGTGGAATTTAAATGGGAAAAGGGCAAAAAGGGAGGGAGCCAGGAAGACATTTAGATGCGGGAACGTGCTAATGCAAAATACTGTTCCCAACAGCATTTTCAGTCTCCTCCCTAGGACCAAGGATTAAAAATGGGACAGAGAGCTGCTATGATTTGGCTTTTTCTCTTCACATGTTGAATTTTATTTTCCTATTTGATTTTTTTATTGTCTTTTTTTTTTCCTTTTTTTTTTCATTTGGGAAGTGACCCAAGAAACTGCATTTCCCACATAGCCATTTCAAAGGAAATTTAATGCTGCAACAAGGGCCCTGGGGGAAACACTTTGGGAAAACAGCACCAGCTCTGTCCTTCCTCTCTCTCTTCTTTTTTTTTTCTTCCTTTCTTTTTTATTTTTTAAGGAAGGAAAAACAAAAAAGAGGGGGGAAAGGGCGATGAGCGAAGCCTTCACTGTGGGGAGACATGAAACTGAGGAAGATTGGGTTTCAGAAAAGTAGGCGGTGTGTCTGCTTCATCCTGTTCCTTGAGCCAACTACTCTCAGCCTCTGCTCAGCCGCAGGAATACCTCACCCCTTAAGCTGATACTTCTGTGATCCCATTTTGTGTCCTGTTACCTTCGTGTCCCCACTGGAGGATTCTGTAGAACCTCTCCTGAGAGGGCTCAGCCCAGTACAAAGGTTTCAGGATATTCCAATGCGGGGACATGATTCCTCCCAGCCACTTTGGTGGGAAGAAACTCCAGCTCTGTGGTATGTCTGGGCAGCCCTTGGCAGCCTCCTGGAGGTCCAGAGATGGGGCTGCTCATGCCAAGGGCTGACACTGGTGTTCCAAGTGCCCTCATGCATCCGTACCTCTTGCCTCTGCCCGCAGAGCAAAGATCCAAGTGTTTCCCAGGGTCGTACAATGATTGCCCAACACATGGGGCTACCTCAGGGCCTGGTCTAGACCTTTAGTATCCTGAAGAGAAGGATCCCTCTCCCCAACAACCTTCAGTTTTCAGAATGATCTCTCTCCCAGCCATGCTGGAGTTGGCTGAGCTTGGAGAAAGGAGGAAAGAGCCTTTCCCCAGCAGGAGTATGTCCAGCTGTTTCCCTTACTTTGGATAACTAAACAAGGGCTTTGATCAAAGCCACTTGGCATGAGCATCCATCCCCTACTCTGAAATGCAGCTTTGTCGTGTCAGTTTGGAGGGATGAAATGCTGGAGGCTGGAAGGAGCCAGCGCAGTGTGTGAGGCATGTCCTTCCCCTCCTGCTGCCTGGGCAAGCAGAGGGACAACTGCTGGGTGTTTGCTCCTGGTCAGGAAGGGCTCAGACAAGACAGTCCTGGGGTCACCAGCTCCAATGACAGCAGGAGGGAGAGTGGGTACCGACCTGCAGATGCTGTCTTACACCCTGCAAAGGGCTCTGACCCTGCAGGATGAACAGAACTTGGGAAATACTGGTATTTCCCCAGATGGCTCTCTGCCATCCTGCTTTGGTGGATGGGGATGGGCATAGTGGCAATGCTGCCCTGGGTTACACACAAATGCCCTGCAGCATCCAACAGTTCACCAAAATGTTCATCTTCAGATTCCTATCTTTCATGCCCATGGTGCCCCACAGAGCGTTGCTGACTGATGCTGTGAGCCTGGGTGGATTTGGTGTCTCCAGGCAATGAAGGCAGAAGCCTGTTTGCCCCATCCTCATACCTGCAGATGCCTTTGCTCCCCAGCCATCGCTGTGCTCCTTCCCCAGGACTGGGAGCTGCCTGGCAGGGAGATGGTGGGAATTGCTCCAGCCTTGCACAGCTCCAGTCCTCGCCCTTTTGCGAAGCATGAGC
This sequence comes from Cygnus olor, assembly GCF_009769625.2. Classification (NCBI taxonomy): domain Eukaryota; kingdom Metazoa; phylum Chordata; class Aves; order Anseriformes; family Anatidae; genus Cygnus; species Cygnus olor. The sequence continues at coordinate 2,526,967 of NW_024429078.1, read as the reverse complement.
TGAGAAATGCTACAACAAGAACATGTGTGTCCCACAAGTCTTGAAAGCAGTAACCTCGGGTCCCAGGGGCTGCTGATTGGGAAGGGCTGTGGGTGCTGTTTCTCCAGCCATCTCCACCACAATGAGGTGCACGAAGGTGCCCAGATCCACCGCTCGTGCAGCCCCATGGGTTCCAGGGACATCAGAGCAGGAGGAAAGGACGTGCCAACGGGGTTCCTAATAAGTTAAACAGTTCTTCCCCATTAGCTCTCCCTTTGTCCTCCGGACCTCACTTCACATGGCTGTAAAAACCACTGTAGCCCCTTACAACCCCCCCAAGGTCTATTCAGACTCCAACATAACCCAGGCTGGCAGTCTGCCCCTAAATAGAGCAGAGCACTGGAAGGCTGTACCTGCTCTCCTTCAGCTGAGCAGCCTGTTCCTTTCCTATGACAAGGCACGCTCCTCTGGGAGCCCCAGCCCTCTCTTCCACCACCCACGGTGGTGCCCAGAGGGTTTGAGGTGCATTTCCACATTTCCTCCGCACTGATCCACCAAGTCGAGCATACTGCAGTGTGTGCAGGGGGGCAGGAGCTGGCAAAGCAGGGGCTGCAGGACCTGTGCTTGTGGCCAGAAACAAGGGACATTTAGATAGAATCAGCATTTTTTTGCAGCATAGAAATTCACATGTGGAGAACAGACAGAGATCCATGAAACTCATTTCGTGGATGGTTCCAAACAGCTGTGATGCAGAAACAACTTTCCAGTGCTCTCAGCCTGGCTGCATGTAAGCAAGCGTCCTGGAGGCCTGATTTACTTTCTAATCCATCTACCTAGGTATTTCGCATGGATCACCGGTGCAGCATCTCTGTGTCAGCTTAGCTCCATATCCTATTGCATATCCCCAAATGGTATTGAATAATGTGTCTCCAATATTACTTTTTAAGTAACCTTAATTGTCTGATTTTGATTTGCCTTTGAATTGCACTTTCCTCTGCAACCCATCAAAATTGGGCGCGTAGTGTTTAGGTTACGGCGTGGAAGGTATTTTTGTGTGCTCATCTGGCAAGCGCTCCTATTGGAGGGCAAATGCACGAGGGGCAGAGGGAAGGCTTCAGGGGGAAGATCAACTTCTGAATTTCCTGAGGTTTATGAGATTAAAACCTCACATTTAACATTGCATTAAAAGAGAACTATCAGGTTCTATTTCACAGAAGATGCTGTTTTTTGTGAAAAGTGCTTTTTGCAAAACATATGGCCAAGGTAATTGTTTGGGTTTTGGGGGGAAGAGGGAGTTATTTCAGGGAAAGCGTGTCTTTCAAACAGCTCTGTCCTGGAGAATTTGGAGCCCTCAGTTAATGCACGGAAATGAACCTGACTTCTTGGAGGAGTGGTATTGGCTGTCCTGCTTTCTCTGCCAGGAGGGAATGAAGCAGAGGGAAGCAGGGAGCATGGCACGGTACCCAAGCACAGGATGTAGGCATCTCTCATGGCTTCAGACTCACCTGGAGTGGGGCTGAAATGCCCCAGCCCAGCTGGTGATGGCCTGTCTGCATATGGGTGCATTTAATGAGCAACACGCTTTGCTCATTACCTGCCTTTGCTTTAAATCATAAAAGATTTCATGAAGGCTTTTCCTTTCCAAACATATGTAGATTGGTTGCTCCCCTTTAAGGTGGCTTTTGTGTTCGCAGCAGAGTGAAATGCTCAGCCAGGCTGAAGCTCAGGGCTGACATCAGTGGGAGCTTTCGTTAATTGAATTACTGTTTTGTGGCAGAATGTTTTAAAAATAAGCGGAAATGTCCCACATACTTTTTGGCTGAGAGATCAAATGTATCCAAAGGAATTCAATATTCCTACATCTGTGAGTCCTGCCTGTCCCTGGAGAAAAAAAGTCAAATTCAGTCTCCACCGTTGTTTGTGTTCATTATATTCCCTTATTGTCTTTTTGGCTCGTGGGCAGCAGGGGGGAACCAGCAGAGTTCCTCAGGCCTCAAATGGGAACATATAGAGTCATATGCATATCACAAGAGCAGGAAGGACAGTATCAGAAAAAAAGACTCCTGCGCTATTCTTCAGAATAAGAGCCGTGATTTGCTTTGAAGGCATTTGCCTCCCCCATCGCTTGCCTTTATGTGAATACTCATTGCAACAGCATCCGGGTTGAAAAGGTGTGGGTAAAAAAGGAAAGCACGAGGTGAGATGCTTTGAACCTGCATTCGCATGCAGAGCCACATGTGGATATGTATTTTCAGGCAAGTGTATCTTCAGATATGTATTGACAGGCAAATCCCAAAGCAAGTACTTGCACTTATATGAACTGATGAGGATTTATCTAAGAATTTGCTGGCAAAAGAATACTCATGTGAGCACTTACTCAGAGATACCCTAGCAGGGAAATACTTGTTCACAGGCTTGTCCACAAGTGCATTAGCTGCAAATTCCTGTGTAAATCCTGGAGCTACAATCCCTACATGTACAACGGGGTGAGGGAATGCTTGTGCATTTATAGATGAGCAAGGCAAGTCACAAGCAAATGAGAATGCAAATAAGAAGTGAGAGGAAAACACTATATGATACTCATGCAAATGAATTTGAGTACTTGTGCAAAGGCTGTGTGAGTGTGTGACCTGGGCTGCTGGTGTGCAAATACATTTGGACAGGGCTTTCTGGTGACGAATGCTTGGACAAATTGGCAATGCAGTCAAATATTAATGCATATCCATTTTCTGTCCAGTGTTCAGGCAAACACACATTAACTGGTGATTATAAGGTGGCTCAGGAATGCAGGGGAGGGGAAAGGTTGGGGTGGCCAACCCTTGGCTGGCTGCTTCAGGAAGCTTCAAAGACTCTTCCTTTCAGAAAGGTAGAGCAAAGTCATGCAGCTCACACCCAGAAGAGAAACAGCCTTAGTTCAGATCTACACCAAACTCATGTGGGAGGAACCTGGGTGGAAACAGCTTGGCAAGCCCTGATATTGAGATGTCAAACAGAAAACGGGAATGGCATTGAATCCCTCTGGATACATTTGATCTCATCCACCAGAATAATAATAATAATTTAAAAATAATCAACAACACTATGTTGGACATTTTAGCTTATTTTTAAAGCATTCTTCCACTAAACAGTAACTTGAAGAGCCAAATCTCCCTCTGAAATCAGCTCCCAGCTTCAGCGTCAGGTCAAGTTTTATTTAAGCCACCTTAAACGGACATTGCCAAGTTGGAAAGAAAAATATTGCATGAAACATCTGATACTTAAAAGAGTTATTTCTGACAGAATCAGTGCTCACCCCATCCCCCAAGAGAAGTCTCTCCTGCAACACTGTCTTGCAGGGTAGGATTTATTAGGGGAAATAAGGGGCTGAATCCCCTTTGTCAGAAGACTGCATTGCAGGAAAACCACATTAGCCAGTGCCAGGTTTTCCACTGGTTGCAGAGGGTTTCATGTGGCTGCAATCAGTCCAACACTGGGCACTATTTGTTGCTGATTTTGAGCCTTTCACGTCCTGTGTACCTTCAGGGGAAAGCAAGCCATACAGCTGCAGAAGAGCCAGCGTGGTGCCAAGACCTATCCTCCATGATATCTCCATGCTCCTGTTGCTAAGCCCATGGAAAATAATGCAGTTACCACTCTAAATTAAAGTGTGTCTGAAAAGTGCATTTGATTAAACGTGCACTAATGGACTAAGTTTGTTTGCGTAACTCCGGCTGTGTGCTCTCCTCTCCCTTGCCTATGCTCCATCATTAACAAGTATTGTGCTCTACCACTCTACCAGATTAATGATCTGCTAATAGGCAGTGGAGATGCTTTGACTTAGATTTATGCCACCTAAACTGTAGAGATTTCAGTGAAGCAGATAAATTAGCAGAACTGCCAGTGCAATGTGACTAACACCTCCAGGAGGGCAGCAGGACCTACCAAGGCTGGATCACCGGGGAGAGTGACAAACTCAGGCTGCAGAAAGAGCTTTTGGGGGTAACTTCAGGCAGAGGTGCATAGAAGCAGGAAATGGAGGGTTTGGCCACAGGTATCTCATTCCAGATGGATTTTGGAACCAGTCTCCTCCCTTGTCCACACCGCTGCTCCCTAGCTGCCTGTACTGCCTGCTGATCTTTGACGTAGCAAGTGCTGGCTCATGGCTGGGGCTGGCAAGGTGGAGTTTCTGTGCTGGGGGAAGTACTGAAATAGCAAGGTGTGAATTGCCCCTCCTGCCCCCCTCTTATCAAGTGATTCCTCTTTTTGCACCTGTACCAGGCTAATTTTCTAATCCTGCTCACCCGAGCAGTCCTTATATTGTCCCTGCTCTCTGAAGTAAGACCTGGGTTGAGAGGAAAATGGGTCTATGATGTGGGATGCTGTAATGATCCATTACTTGTATTACAATGGCAGGGTCTTTTACAACATGTTTTTAACATCTCAGACCCCTGCTTTCTTTGCAAAGGAGCCATTGATTCCACTCTCCTGGTTTTACAGGGAAGGGAGGGAAAACAGGACACAAAGGGGGAAAAAAAAAGCTTTTGTTCAGTGCCATGCAGCAAGTCAGCAGCAGAGCAAGGGAGGGACACAGCTCTGCGATCACCAAGCGTTGCTCCCACTTCGTGTTTGCTAGATGTGTGTGGCTAAAGCCAAATGAGTTTAATGGGGGTCATGGTCCCATTGTCCCATATGCTGTGCAAGCTCAAGGAAGACACCTGCTCTGCACATGCTAGCTACCAGCATCACAGCTTTCATGTCCGTGCTCGGATGGGGGAAAGCCAATCTCTGGAAATGGGAAAGAACAAAGGTTAGCAAGGGAAGACAGAGAGTTTTGCTCTTACATCTTTGGAGAGAGCTTTGTACTGCTTGTATCCACAGAACAGCTCACACTGCTCATCAGAAGAGCCTCTAGACTTGATCAGAGCTTATAGTAAGAATCATCAGTGTCCTGCTGCCATGTAGCCATCACCCCCAGCAGGTCTGCAGATGGCAGGTCTCTCAGTGCCAAGCTGCCTGGGGCTCTTTCATGTGAGGGTTCTCCACTGCCTTATGATTTGGTTCACAAAGTGACTTTTCCCCTCTGTGGGACATCAGTATGGGCTGCTCCTCCCTAGGGAGTCGTCGATGGCCACTAAGCCTGTAGGTACCTGACATCTCAGAGAGCTTTATACCTGTGTCTGATTTGGGTGAAATTACCCAAAGGGTTTGAAAGGCAGACAAACAGACTCTGCCTTGTTTCCTTAGGAAATCAGTCTAAAAGCCCCATGATAAACACGTTTCTTTGAAGAACTGTACCCTCTCTTCTCACACACACAGCCCATTTGCAGGTTGTCAGCCTTTATCATGCTTCAGGTTTGCCAGGCCTTCAGTTGCACAAATAAGAGCTAAAGAAAGCAAAGGCTGAAGCAAAGCAAGGGAGGAGTACAGAGAGCATGTTTGAAGGATTACCTGCTCCATCTGGGCTACCTTAATTTACAGACACCCATTTCATTAATTAGAGCTCCCAGAGCCAGGTATATTTCGGGTGCGAGTGGGCTCTACCATGCAATGTGTCCCCTGCTAAAGAGCCACCCTCCGTATGGCATCCCCTTGCTCCTGTCCTAATCCTGGGGACGTCTGTCCGGGCAGGTGCTGGGGACTGTCATGGGCAGAGGATCCACCTTTCACCTCACTAGTCTGTGCCAGCATTTGATAGATCACTGCCTTTCTTATATGAATTCCTCTTGGTTCCGCTTCCAACAGAGCGGCTTTCTTACAGCCTTCAGTGGTAGATTAAAGATCTCTTCGGTACTCGGAGCTACTTCTGAAAGTGCTTAGGCACTATTATCCAGTCACCTCTTCATCTTCTTTTTGATCCACTGAATAGGTTTGGTGATTTAAATCTCTCTCTCCAAGACATCTTTGTCCGTTGCTTAAATTGTTCTTCATTTTTTTCTCTGTTCTCTTTCAGATTTTCCATGTCCCTTTTAAAATGTGGGCATTAGAATTGGGATCTAGAGGCTTCGTTACAAATGGCTACAAACCATTTTCCCCGTCTCCGGAAAACTGTCAAGATTTTGTCATGTTTTCCTGTCTGCACTGAGGAGAGATGTCAAGACCTTGATAAATGCAGTGACATTGTGACCTCAGAAAAAATTGATTTGGAGCAAAGTAAATATTTCATATTGATCTTTTTAACAATATTTTAGGAAACCTATTTTACTATTTTTTTTTAATTTTCCTCTTGCTTGCTCAATTTCATAGATAGCAAAGTAATTTTGAAGAAAAAAGTAACTCCCATCCCTGAAAATGTATTGGAAAGATGATGTTAAGTTTTACCTCACCTTTTTTTACTCCAAAATGACAAATGCACCAACTCACCACTCCCCTGCTGTTTGTTTGTTTGTTTGTTTTTTCTTTTTCTTTTAATTAACCACTGTTCAGGAAAGCAGTCTCTTTGCTCCAATTTCTCACATTTCCCTCATCAATACAGAGATGAGCTGCTCTAGCTGACTCTGCTCTGCACCCGGAGTTTGGACGAGGTGATCTCCCAACCTCAGTGTTCAGAGCAGGTCACTTAGCAACCTAGAGCAAATCTCTTTTAATTATGGCCAACTGTGTTCACATTTCATGTGAGCAGGCAGAAGGGAGATCAGGTCTTGCTTCAGCTTAGCTGAAGGCTGTTCCCATCCTGTGGGAGAGAAGGTGAACCATGGTGACTTGTGGATCTGATTGCCATGTGGGGTTTCCACCATGCCTGGGCTCATTGTGAACGGGGAAGGGCGAACTGGTGTCCTTGCTCAGCTGGTGAGAAGAGACTGACCAAACTTCGATCCCAAGCCCATGCCCTCGTGTTTCCCACACCCTTTTTGCTCCCTGATGGGAGTACTATCAAGTACTGGTGCATCAGTGAGGGCCACTGGCCCTAAGAATGGCGTTAATGCTGATGAGGAAAGGGGTACAGGAGACCTGATGCCATGCGTGGGTTTGGTAGTCTTACTTCTGGCATATGGAAAGCATGTGCATTTAGCAAATGGGACCTTTCAAAGAAAGTGAGCAGGATGGTTTGTGTTCTTTTTCCCCACATCTCACTAGACTGCAACAGATTAGAGGATTAGACCCCAGAAATTCACTCTCATGCCAATAGCCTTGTTGAAGTCAAAAGGGGCTGCTGGGTGATGGGGTCTGAGTACAGACTGCTGGCTTGGTCTCTGTGTCATGGAAGCCTTCCAGCTGGATAATTGCATCCTGCCTCAATAAATTCTTGCTGGAAATCCACTTGGATGCAGCATCTTTTCTCCCTGCCTCTCTTCAGCAATGGTGGGGAATGGATCTAGGCAGCGAATCAGCTGCTTTGTGCTGTCTCCAGAGGTGGCTGTGTTCCAGCTGCAGGCAAATCAGGCTGGCCAAAGTGCTAGCTAAGTTGCAGCAGGGAGGGATGTCAAAATGAGCGCTACCAGGCATGGGGTAACACAGAATGTCCCTGCTTTGTGCTGCTGCCCTGTTGCAGCCCTAAAACCAGGCAGCTCTGCCCTGGGAGGTCAGCCTGAAAGGCAATTAGGGAAGTGCAATGGGTTGACATTTGCATCTCTCTCATCTGAGCCCTTCAGTGCAAGGCAAATATTTGCTGGTGATATTGATATCATCTTAAAACCACAGAAATGATGCCTGGCAAACGTACATTATATCACATGCTGCCAGTAATGGGGCAGGATGGTTCCCTGCGGGAGCATTTCTCTCAGCTTCATCCAGTCTTATTTCAGTAATCCAGAGGACCATTCACCACAGGGAAGGATACAGATGTTGCTTCATTCATGGCTTGGGTGTCTGGGAGGCAGCCCAGCTGGAACACTTCTTGGAATAAAGCCTCAACCTAATGAGCAATTGATACCCGAAGCCTATGATAAAAATAGAATAATGTCTCCTCTGTAATCTAACACTTATTTTTACCCTGAGCGTGGCTTCCCAGTGCAATGTGCCATGACATCAGAAGGGGCCAGGGACACTGTGCGCCCCCATGGGCACCCAGTGCAGGCTCAGCTGTGGAAAAGCTGTTTGTAATGGGGCTGGAAGAGGGAGAGGGCAGTGGGGGCTGGAATGGGTGCTCCCTGGATCTGGCTTTGGGCTAACTCTCCTCCTCACATGCTGTCTTCATCTATCTATCTCCCTCCTTCCGTGCAGCTCTGCTTTCCATCTCCTTCCAGCTCATCATAAAGCAGCCCCTGAGCCCACCTCACCTTTCCCCATGTCCCCACAGGAGTGCAGCCTGCAAACACACCTTTCCTATCATCAAACGTGGACATGCACCCCTTCTGCACACCCCATGTGAAAACAGCCAGCCAGGCTCCCTGAATGCGAGCTCGGGGAGTTATAAAAAGGTAGATGTGTTTTTCAGGAACACAAGCAGCCCAGCTGAGCACAACTTCAAGGGGGCCACTTCTGGCTCCCTTTCATTTCCACTCCAAAGAGCATGTGAATGATGTCCGGTGGGAAGGAGCACACCAAGAAAAATGCAGCTGAACTGCTGCCGGAAGGGCTGTGTGCTGCACGCCATAAAACCCAGACTGGAAGAGCCGTGTGAGAAGCTAAGACCCTCACGCACAGGCCATAATGTTCTTTTCTGCTTTGAAGTGCATTTAGGGCTGGCTTAGCCTCTCTGGGGGCTAGAGGCTGCTGCTTATCCATGCAGCCTAGCAGCAGCAATAAGCAGCTGAACATCCTCAAGCCTCTTCTGTAGACACAGACACACAGACACAGATTTCTAGGTTGGAAGAGACCTCAAGATCATCGAGTCCAACCTCCGACCTAACACTAAGCACTCCACTAAACCATATCGCTAAGCTCTACATCTAAACGTCTTTTAAAGACCTCCAGGGATGGTGACTCCACCACCTCCCTGGGCAGCCCGTTCCAATGCTTAATAACCCTTTCGGTAAAGAAGTACTTCCTAACATCCAACCTAAAACTCCCCTGTCGCAACTTTCGCCCATTCCCCCTCGTCCTGTCACCAGGCACGTGGGAGAACAGACCAATCCCCACCTCACTACAGCCTCCTTTAAGGTAACTGTAGAGAGCGATAAGGTCGCCCCTGAGCCTCCTCTTCTCCAGGCTGAACAAGCCCAGCTCCCTCAGCCGCTCCTCGTAAGACTTGTTCTCCAGACCCCTCACCAGCTTCATTGCACTTCTCTGGACTCGCTCGAGCACGTCCATGTCCTTCTTGTAGCGAGGGGCCCAAAACTGAACACAGTACTCGAGGTGCGGCCTCACCAGAGCCGAGTACAGGGGGACAATCACTTCCCTAGACCTGCTGGCCACACTGCCTCTTATACAGGCCAGGATGCTGTTGGCCTTCTTGGCCACCTGAGCGCACTGCTGGCTCATATTCAGCCGACTATCAACCAATACTCCCAGGTCCTTCTCGGCCAGGCAGCTTTCCAACCACTCATCTCCCAGCCTGTAGCTCTGCTTGGGGTTGTTGCGCCCCAGGTGCAGGACCCGGCACTTGGCCTTGTTGAACTTCATACAGTTGATCTCAGCCCATCGGTCCAGCCTATCCAGATCCTCCTGCAGAGCCTTCCTGCCCTCGAGAAGATCGACACACGCACTTAGCTTGGTGTCATCTGCAAACTTACTGAGGGTGCACTGGACGCCCTCATCCAGATCATCGATAAAGATATTAAAGAGGACCGGCCCCAGTACCGAGCCCTGGGGGACACCACTTGTGACCAGCCTCCAACCAGATTTGACTCCATTCACCACAACTCTCTGGGCCCGGCTATCCAGCCAGTTTCTAACCCAGCGAAGCGTACGCCAGTCCAAGCCCCGCGCAGCCAGTTTCTTGAGGAGAATGTTGTGGGGAACGGTGTCAAAAGCCTTACTGAGGTCAAGGTAAACCACATCCACAGCCCTTCCCTCATCCACCAAGCGCGTCACTTTGTCACAGAAGGAGATCAGGTTCGTCAAGCAGGACCTGCCTTTCATAAACCCATGCTGACTGGGCCTGATCGCCTGGTTGCCCTGCAAGTGCCGCGTGATGACACTCAAGATAATCTGCTCCATGAGCTTCCCTGGCACTGAGGTCAAACTGACAGGCCTATAGTTCCCTGGGTCTGCCCTCCGGCCCTTCTTATAGATGGGTGTCACATTGGCTAGCCGCCAGTCAACTGGGACCTCCCCCGATAGCCAGGACTGCCGATAAATGATGGAAAGCGGCTCGGCCAGCTCCTCTGCCAGTTCTCTCAGTACCCTCGGGTGCATCCCATCGGGCCCCATCGACTTGCGCACATCCAAGCTCCTTAGCAGGTCGCCAACCATTTCCTCATGAATAGCGAAGGCCACATCCTGCTCCCCATCCCCTTCCGCCAGCTCAGGGCACTGGGTATCCAGAGAACAAACAGAGAACAACTCTGCTGTACAGACAGCAGAGAGCACTCCCCAACCCTCTAGCTCCAAAGCAGCATCTGCAGTCAAGGGATCACAGGCTGGATCCATTCCCCTCTCTCTGGCATGTCTGGGACCTGAATTCTCCCCATTTGCCTCCCTTTGAGCCCATCTCCCTGACCAGGGATACCTCATAGGGCACCAGGGATGGGACCTGGGTACTCCGTGGCCTCCCACAGCCTGTCTCCAGGCAGAGGTTTTCATTCTGGACAGCATCCTCCAGGTTCTTGCTTACAGCTGGAGAGGTGGGTGCTAGCCAGTTCCCCTGGGATTTGCCAGCTTTACTTGCCTGATACCGCCCCTCCATTTTCCCTGTACTTTGTGCAGTTTGGTGCTTTTTCCTTCTCTTCCCTCCCTGTTGAAGACAAATGGGTGTTCAGCTGTGGATGGATACAAGCTATTTTCTCTAATTCCCAACCAGCAAAGTCTGTCACCAGCTGCTGGATGACCACACTCTTCCAAGTGCCCTGGGGACTTGTGGCAGACAGCAAGAGCTCTGGTCAAGGCAGGTGCTGTGCACAAGGACTGCTCCCAACCACTGAGCATGTTTGCCAGGATAGTCCGTAGGAGCAGTATGCAGGGCAAGAAACCCCAGCAGTGGACACTGTGGTAGAGCATGTCCATTGGGATGTTCCTTCCTGACCCCTCATCTCTCCCCATCAGATGCTGATTATGGGGTAGAGGTATAAACCCCATCTCATCTGAAAAATTCACCTATGGGAAAAGGAGACTTTGGAGGAAATGTAGCTCTGGGTATTTGGATTACTTGCTTCACTGCAAGCTACTGCTTCACAGCTGCCTCACATAGGTGGTCACCACAGCACGCACTGATGCTGGAACAGGACCATCCAGGACTCAGAAGCCAAATCCCGTTTTGGTCAAGGAAACCAGCCACATCTTTTTCCAGCCCTCCTGGGGGCTGCAAGAACAAGTAGCTACTGTGTGAAACTTCTCTCCACCATATTCAGCTACGTGAAAGCTCAGCATCTAATTTGCACTTGTCATCTGGGATATCGCCTGTTTGTGGAACACCTTTCGATGCAGATTCACCTGTCTAACACCCTTGTATGAAGAAGGGATGAGTTTTTCCCCGGAGATTCTCATTTCTCTCCACTGGCTGTGAAAGGAGCAGATGACAGCTGCACTGTAAAGCAGAAACATAGCATTAACACAGCCAAAAATAGGTGGGATGAGTCCTACTCTCTGTGTCAGATGGGAGGTCACCCCTGTATCATGCTGCATGCCCTTTCTACCTGTTTTTCTATAAAATAAACTTTTGGATAGTTCTGGTACAGTCAGATCCAGGAGTTGCACTGGTGAGTTTCTAGTATAGAAACACTCCCAGGTGCCTGAGTGACAGAGAAAGAGAAGAAAAAACTGAGATTTTCAGTAATCTTTTTAGGATATAAGGTTATCAAATTTGTGGCTGGTCTCAGAGTTATCCAAATCCCCACATCTGCCCTGATGAACACTCCTGCGGCAGGGATGGCTGGACATGAGTCGCAATCACCCCTCACCCCCTACAACATGCAGCCTAACATTTCATTACTGCCCACCCAGGCTCATTTCAGCTAGTAGGAGTGTGGTTTGGCTTTTCTACTACAGTTGTGGAGACCTCCGAAAAAAACTGCTGTAACCACTGAAGCTAAACTTGTTGCTAGTCCAGAAGACACTTTATACGCATGCTTTGTACCCTTTGCAATGGAAGTCCTGGTGCTCAGCTCAGCACAGTGAGCACAGGCTCCCTGCAAGCCAGGCAGCTGCAGCACAAGTGCCTGCACTCCTGCTCATGACCTTCTTCCCAGCCAGATCTGCTAGCGATTTCTTGCTTGATTAATGAGTGCAGAGATTCCTGAGAACAAAGAAGAGTTGCCTTGGGCACGGACAGCAGCTGTGCAGGCGTGTGTTGGTCCTTCAGGTACCACACAGAGATTAGGGAAAGGCTGATGAAGTCGCTGCCCAGGAAACACTTTCTCACTCAATTACAGTGGTTTAGAATAGGTTGAAATTTTGGTTCACCGCTATTCCCCAGCTATGCCTATTGTATTTCGTGTCTCCAATGCATGCATTAAAACCATTCAGATAGGCTGTCTAGGCCGATAACTGACTTGGGGAATGACCTCAGGTTGAACTGTAAGGAAAAGAAATTGTTTCCTCATTAATATCTCTGCAAATAAATGTCAACTGGAAAAACAGTTTCTCTGTGATCAATCTTGGTGCAGAGACACTGGGCTCTGACAATTCCTCTTATGGAAAGGAATATATTTCCCATAGATCTGTAGTGTTTCATACATTATAGCTCTCATAATAGCAAAAGCCAGTGCTTGGGTTACATTGAGCTTTTCTTTCTAACCCTTTGGTTTCACATGATCATAATTCTCTGAAAAATTTCTCTGTTCAGCCTAAAACTTTCACATTTTTGTATAGGGCAAGAAATGATGATTTTTCTTTCACTGAAGAAAATCCTTTTTATCCTGATTTATTGGAATGTGTGTAGGGGAGAATTACACCTTTATGGCTTTTTAAAATGTATTTTTCTTCTTGGAAACTAACAAGGCTAGAAAAGCCCTTTTCCTAACCTGCTTGGCATTTTCCTTCCAGAGAAGCTGAGTTTTTCTTGGGGGTAGGCTGGGGAAATCATCTACAAGAAAAACAGCAATTGAAGGATCACTTCCGAGCATGCTTAGCTGAGATAGACTGGGATTTTAGGGGGTAAGAGAAGTGTCTGAATCTATTTCTGTCAAGGCAACATCATGTACAAAATACGCTGCTGAGCCTGGGGCTGATTTAGGTTGGTCACTGGGTTAAGGACAGGAACGTGTGGCTGAGTGACAGGCAAATCTTCCTCTTTCCTGATTTGACAGGGGGGTTGGACCTGACGATCTTTCGAGGTCCCTTCCAACCCCTACAATTCTGTGATTCTGTGATTCTGTGAAATCAAAAGGAAGATGCATCTCTAGTCATAGTCTCACCAGGCTGTGCGATTTGGATTCTGAAGACATTCACTTTTGCTGTTTTTCTTCTAAAAAGCTCTGAGAGTCAAATGATACAGGGGAATCTCATGTATCATTGCAAGGAAAGCACTTTATCAACTTCACCTCTATGCAGAAGAGTGTGAAAGCACAGCTTGGCAAGACTCCAGGGTTTCTCAGATCTCTCACATACTGAGAACTGGTTCCCACCTTCCTCTTTGTCCTTTGCTGGCTGCCCATGGCAAAGGCAAGTGGTTGCTAAATAATCAGTCAAGTGGCTGTGAGGAAGAGTCTTTCCCTGCTGCAACCCTGTGCACCTGCTCCACCAAAGCCACGTGCTCCAGGCATGCTGACCCAACATGAGGGATGGGTGGAATCAGGCACACTGGGAAGAAAACACCTGCAAGACCTGTAGAATATTGAGATGAATGAAAGAACATTACATTTTCAGTAAATAAAAATTTTTAAATCAATGTCATGTTGCCTGTGTGGCCCGACTGATGTGTTTGAGGACCAGACATTGCCAAACCCATGAGCTCACCCCTGTCCAACAGCAGCGGGATACACAAGAACTGCAAACAGCTGTACAGTGCTTTCTTCTACCCTGATTTTCCCTTGCAGTAAGATTTTCCCTAACAGTAAGAAAATGTTATGTGAAATGACTGTTAATGTGACAATAGGATGATATATTCATACGACGAAGGATGGCAGAAGGTTGAGAATTTGATCCCATCACAGCCATGTTAATTTGTAGCCCCTATTTGTTGTGCTGTCTGCCTCCAGTCTCTTGGTGACTGTGGCATCTGGTTCTTGCAGAATTTCAGCAAAACTTCAGAAATCTTAGCTGAAAACCAAATTTCTCACCCCTCCTGGAATTTTTAAAATACATGGGAATTTGAACTCAGATTATTGACTTGCTTTCTGACCTGTGCAATGTAGTTTACTCTGTTGATCAGAGCATCCATTTGGAGATTGGATTCATCCTACTACCACAGAGCTTTTCCCTCTGAGTCCCCTGCTTCCTATGAAAAAAAATTCTAGATGGCATTTGCAACTCGTAACTAGATCCAGGCATTGCCTTGATAAGGGTAGTCACCTACCCCACAGAGATCACATCATAATGTTTGTCTTTTGAAACTTTAATTGGAAATGTGTTATTATTGCCTACTGTTGTCTGAATTTAAACCAAATCTGATGGTGATTGTTTGACCTCAGCCTATTTTCTACAACTTGTTCTTTTACAAAATTTTTATTACTTACCAAAAATCAAGTCTTAACCAGCATAGTGCCACTAATATCTCAAGGCATTTGGGAGAAAAATCTGCCATCTGCCTGTTCTCTACAGTCTTGACTGGATTCAATGGTTGGTCCAGAAAAATCTATTAAAAGGATTATGTGATGCCTTACTCATGGGCTGTCAGTCGACCCCTCTAGCACTGAGACCATATATTACCCTGACTCAAAGCAGAGGGTAGGTTGGGCTTACATGACCATTAGTAGATGTTTTGGAGGAAGACATGAGACTAGAGCTGGTGGATAAGCCCTACTGTGTTCCCATTGATGCCTAAAGCGTGAAGTGCAAAGAACTTCCCAAAACACATCCCCCAGACTGAGAACAGCTGGTATTTTATTACCTGTTCCAGTAACCCTGGATGAGACCAGTAGCCAATTCAACCAGGCTTTGGATCCTGCTGAGCTGCTGCTGTCAGTGTCTTCTTGGGGCAGGGAGCTGCACAGCTTAATGTCCTGCCCTAGAGCTTATGCAGCATCTGCTCCTAAATCTGTGGGGCAATTCACAGGGTTAATGGTGAACTGACCTGAACCCACACACTGTACATTTAAAATACAGCCAAAGAGGCTCATTGTCAGGAGTTGCAGATTCTACAGGCAGGTAGGAACATATTTTAAGACTATAGCACTGTGTATTAAAATAGATTTACAGCGTAATAAGCTGTGCTATGTATTTCAAAGATAAATGAGAAAGGGCACATTTGGGTGACATTTGAAATCTATCTCCTGGGTTGTCACATGCATTTGAAAAATGCCTGCTGCACATTCATATCCACCCCCATCTCAAACGGACGGGAACGCGGCACTCTCCCCATATGGGGCTAATCTCTGGGAAGGCAGCGGGAGCACATGGTACCAATTCCCGCACACTTTGGTCCCTTAACTCAGTCCTGAAGGCAGGGAGCTGAGCTAGTGGGCGGGGATGGGTGCCTGCTGTCACCCGCTTATCCTTCCAGAGGGGTGCCTGCAGCTCACAGGTGAGCAGCAGTGCTTTGGGGAGTGATGCCCAGAGATGGGGATGGCCCCTGATGGAAATGCCGCACCACACAATGTGCAAATCCCTCCCAATTTCTGAGATGACAACAACAACAACAAAACAACAAATCAACTGCAGTACAAGCTGGGTACTGCAAACCCAACTGCATGGGCAAATAAGTGTGTACTAAAGAAAAAGCAGGTTTGAGGGGAGAAGGTTGAATCTCAGCAGGAGGTTGCCCACCATGAATGTAGGTGTAGGAGCAGCCTGTGCTAGAGAATGGGCAAAGAACCGTCCCTTCTGGTAGGAGGGGAGCTACAGAGGTGACAGCACTAGGACATCTGCCTGAGTACAGGAAATATTGGGGGGGAAAAGTAAAATTCAAGCTTATGAACAATGCATTACTTCCTGGAAGATTCCAAAACCTGTTGTAATATATTTGTTTGTTTGTTTATTGTCATGCCTCATTAATAAAAAAAAATCTGGTTTAGTCAATCTTGATTTTTTTTCAGTTTACCTATCTCTTTTTCTTTCACTCTGAAAAAAAAAAAAAGAAAAAAAAGGGAAAGAGAAAGAGTAACAGTATAAGGTCAGTCATGAAATGAGATTCCCCTGAAACTTGGAAAACCACTACTTTCAAGGGAGCATAAAAGCCAGGAAAATGGGTGGGAAGACTGTGGGGAAGGAATTCACAGGTGGCTTTGTGCTGTTTCACATGTCCCTGAATTTAGAGATAATGAGGAAATAAGCGGTAGAAACAAAAACTTGAGCAAGGTCGAGATAAATTAACTTGGCTACAGTGTTAAAGATGAGCTTTGGGCAGTGGCCAATTGCTGGCTGGCTTGAGGCGCGTCTGAGGGTCTCTAACCAATTGTATGACAGATTCAGGCACGTGGACAGCGCATGGGACTACGGGGAAAGTATATGTAGTGAAGAAAAATGGCAATAAACGTCTCCTGTTCAAGAGCCATCAGGAGTCCGTGTCTTTCATCCCTTCAAATGGTGACCCCGATGTGATCGGGAAGAGAGCAACGCTGAGATAAGCATCCAGAGGGACCCCAGCCGAACGACTCAAGCTGGTGGCGGGACCGCGGCTTTAATCCTGGGATATCACCTCAAGAAGCAGGTGAGCGGCTGGGGCATTAACTATGGGAGCTAATCTATCGGCCGAGAAGGAGGCAATAGCTAAGCTACTGACTCAACTCCTGGTAAAAAGAGGAGTGAAATATGACTCGTATAAAGTGAAACGATTGCTAAAGTTCTTACAAAAGAATGGGGCCCTGTCGACAGTTTCGGCAGTGTTTGATGTAAAAACTTGGGAAAATGCTGGGACAACTATATGGGACGCTGCCTCGCAGGGAGATGCAACAGCTGCTGAGGTGATGACGACCTGGCACTTAGTAACTGAGACACTGAGATCATGGCAAGCGGAAAAAAGGGTACAGACAGCGGCCGCTCAGGCTACACAGACAGGTGAAATAAAAAGCGGTGACTGCGTACCACCAGAGGAAGTAAACCTGACAGACTTGGGAATAGAGGCAGAGACAATATCCCAACCCATGGCGGCCACTCCGCGCTCGATGCCATTGCGGCCATCAGCGCCGCCATCGCCGCCGCCCGCTCCGCTGTCAGCTCCGGGCACCTACCTGCCCGCTCCGCCGCCGGCTGCTGCGTTTCTCCGGTTTGAGCGCCCGCCCGCACGCACCGGGCGCTGCCATGTTCCGCCTGCTGCTGCGCCCGGGCCCGCCGCCCGTCGCCGCTGCTGCCCCCCCGCCACGCCCTCCCCCCCTACCCAGGCCGGCCTCCCCTCAGCCCGCCGGCCCCTCTGCTGGTGCTGCGGGCCGCCGCCGGCAGCTCGGCCAAGGATGTGGGTGGATCCCCTGAAAAGGCAGCCACAGATCTCAGCAGTGGACACAAACTCAATAAATCCCAGCAGCTGAAAAAAGTTTTCAAAGAATGTGGTGCTGTAGGGGTTTCATTCCATGTTGGAATTTCATTAGTATCTCTAGGAATCTTCTACCTGGCTGTGTCAAGTGGTGTGGATATGACTGCAGTTCTCTTGAAACTTGGTTTCAGTGAATCATCGCTGCAATCTGAAAGGGCTGCTGGTACAGGCACATTTCTGTTGGCATATGCTAGTCACAAATTGTTTGCTCCAGTATGTTATAAATGAAGATAAAACTCAATCTGAATTTAGTAATATTTATAAAAGGCAAGTAAACAGCGCTGGGTGCGTGGGGAGCCTACGCTGTACCAAGACGCAAGCACAACCGTCGAACTTTCTAAATATATAGACCATTGCTTATACATATTCATAAGAAACCTGAGTATGCCTATACATATGTATGACCTATCCCCGCTTCATATTATAATTAGTATTTTCACAAACTCCTCCTTTGGCGCCTGCGCAGTGTCTCTTGGTGGTGGTCGTTGGGGGTCGTGGGGATGAAGGCTCACGGTTCTTCATCACCGCTAGTAACCTTTTGTTCTTGCGCAGACTCTGTGGGTTCCTGGATCTCGTCCAGACTGCAGGGGCGGCTTCGACCGGCTCCATCTTCTTCTGCGCAGGCTCTGCCCTCCAGGAGGTTCCCGAAAGTAACAAAATGTGATTGACACTAACTTATGCGAGGCTGTCTTTTCCCGCGTTTCGTTAACCCTTGAAACCACACTAATAATGCGATTATCATCAAACAACAAATCTTAACAGTTTACTCAGTGTTTTTCATTGTTCTATACCAATCGTCTAATTGACACGAATTATTACTCCATGTATCACAAGTACGAATCAGCATTACTATAGTTTCCATGCCATTTATTGTCCGATACTGCTGGAAAAGTGGTTTCTTTAAACCTCCTACAACAAATCTGTGATAACTTCTTATGGTTTTTATTCGCCCAACATGGGGCTCAAGGAATTTGAGATAAGGATGATAGTCGAGAGAAGTAACGGGCAAAACATGGACTGGATGTTTTTATGAACGTAAAAGGTGTGAAGAATTCAAGAAAGTTGTAATTGTAAGGAATATGTTTCATATTAGTGTGGTGAAGAGACGAGGGGTGGTGTGTGTGTAAATTGTCCACCTCGTCGGTGTTGTGATGATGTTATGTTTATTTTGGTGTGGGGAATTCTTTTTCTTTTTGATGTAAGTGAAGTTTGTAAAAGTTGTGATGATTGTAAAGTAAGAGTATATTGTGATTATACTTAAATACGCTTTTCACAGAGGGGAGGGGTGGAATGTAGCGGGTTTACGTGGCAAGCTTTTGGTAGCAGGGGGCCATAGGGGTGGCTTCTGTGAGAAGAATCTAGAAGCTGCCCCATGTTAGGTAAGGGCCCCGCTGCTGACCAGAGCCAAACCAATAAGCGATGTTGTTTGTACCTCTGTGAGAGCATATTTAAGACAGGGGAAAAAAAAAAAAAAAACAAGAAAAAAAAAACGCTGTGCATCACAGCAGCTGGGAGAGCGAGAGGAGTGAGAAACAGCCTTGCAGGCGCCAAGGTCAGTGAAGGAGGAGGGGGAGAGGTGCTCCAGGCACCGGAGCAGAAGTCCCCAGCGGCCTGTGGTGAGGACCATGGTGAAGCAGGCTGTCCCCCTGCAGCCCATGGAGTACCACGGTGGAGCAGGGTTCCGCGCTGCAGCCCTGCTGCCATGGTTACCACCGTGGACACCCTCTCAGCAAGAACCAGAGGTAGTGCCGGAGTGGATGTCTCCACAGTAACAGACACCACGTTGTGGGGTACTCACATTCATAAAATTCCATTGAACGTCAAAGGACCAATTGGGAATGACTGTAGTGTATTGCTGCTAGGACGATCAAGTACAACTTTGACCGGATTGTTTGTTTTGCCGGGGATAATTGATGCCCATTATAATGGACAAATCCAAACTATGGCTTGGACACCGTCTCCACCATTGTCAATACCAAAGGGAACTAGAATTGCTCAACTGATTCTTTTCCGAGCAGTAGTCTGCAGGACTTGGTTCAAGAACAACTCCAACAAGGACATATTGTTCCAACAAACAGCCTATGGAATTCACCAGTGTTTGTTATCAAGAAGAAGCGCAGGAAATGGAGATTACTGCATTATTTGCGACGAATCAATGCAGTGATCGAGGACATTGCAGCCAGAAAACAAAACAAAACAAAACAAAACAAAAAAGGAAAAAAGAAAAAGAAAAAACAACAACAAGAAAAAAACAGTACCTTTGAATATTATATCGAATTCGCAATATGCTGTAGGTGTCGCTCAGTGCACTGAGAGGGCACATTTGAGACATATCCCAAAGGAAAACTTGTTTCTAAAATTTAAAGAGCTGTTATTTTTGGTAGAGCAGCGAGTGCACCCATATTGTATTATTCACATGCGGAGCCACACCATGTTACACGGTGTCCTGGTTTCAGTTAGGACAGAGTTAAATTTCCTCCTAGTAGTTGGTAGGGTGCTATGTTTTGGATTAGGATGAAAAGAGCGCTGATAACATGCTGATGTTTTAATTGTTGCAGAGCAGTGCTTACACCAAGCCAAGGACTTTTCAGCTTCTCGCTCTGTCCTGCCAGCGGGCAGGCTAAGGGTGCAGCAGGAGCTGGGAGGGGACAGACCCAGGACAGCTGACCCAAACTGGCCAAAGGGGTATTCCATACCATCTGACGTCATGCTGAACAATATATAGGGGTGGCTAGCCGGGGTGGAGGGGGGGGGCCGGCTGCTCGGGGATAGGCTGGGCATCGGTCAATGGGTGGTGAGCAATTGCATTGTGCATCACTTATTTCGTACACATTATTACTATTAATACTATTATTATTATTATTGTTGTTGTTATTCTTTTCCCTGTCTTAATAAACTGTCTTTATCTCAACTCACAGGCTTCACTTTCCCGTTTCTCTCCCCCATCCCGGAGAGGGAGGGGGGAGGGTGAGCGAACGGCTGTGTGGTGTTTGACTGCCAGCCGGGCTAAACCACAACAGTCCATTTGGCGCCCAACGTGGGGCTCGAAGGGTTGAGATATCGACAGATTTGACCAGAGTGTGTTAAACTAAAATTGGTATAAGTATTCGACCTGCTTAATAGTTGCTAGTCACAATGTTGATTGCCTTAATCTCAAGTCTGCTGTGCCTGTTTCCCAAATTGAGTTTTATAGCAAGTTACTTTCTGTATGTGCTCCCTGTCGTGCTGTTTATCCTTTCCGGGCCCTGGTTTAAGATTGTTATGGTACTGTGTGGTGTAACGATGGCTTATGAAATGATGAGATATCTGGTCATGACTCTAACCTGGTATTTGTACTCAGCACTGTCGTCGACTCTATACTTCGGAAACCATATCTCGGAAACTATTAGCAATTACACCTATTGCCTTTTTTCATCAGGGAGTCAATCTGTGGAGGGGACAGGGGAAGATATTTTTTCCTACCTGTTCACTCTCCCTTCCTCCTTCACCACCCTCTTATCCCCCGAGCTAGTTACGGTAGCTCTCCAAGATGTTGAATATCCTTGGGATACTCAGACCAGCATGTTCTTGTTGTTATGTCTCCTGAATGCGCTTCAGGTTTTGTTTAAGGTTAAACAACTACTTAGGAATCTCATCCGGAGATCTGTCTTGAGGCGGGATATTTGCGAGTGGCAGGGAGTGTGGGAGGATATGGGCAGGTTTCTAGGGCAGTGGGCACCTCCAGTGTTTTGGACATTCACCCCTGAACAACTGCAAAATCCTAAAAAACTGGTAGAATGCTTGAAAAAAAGGTGTCATGACTCTGGCAGTTCCAAAGTGACACAAATCACTGTGGCGTGCTGGGGTCTGGCTTGTGCCTATCGAGCTGCAATTGATGCTACTATCAACCTAGTGACAGACCCTGCAGCCGTTCCAGTCCCGGCTCCTGCAGCCATTCCAGCTCCAGCTCCCGCAGCCGTTCCAGCTCCCACAGCCGTTCCAGCTCCAGCTCCCGCAGCCGTCCCAGCTCCAGCTCCCGCAGCCGTTCCAGCTCCAGCTCCCGCAGCCGTCCCGGCTCCAGCTCCCGCAGCCGTTCCAGCTCCCGCAGCCATTCCAGCTCCAGCTCCCGCAGCCGTTCCAGCTCCCGCAGACGTTCCAGCTCCCGCAGCCGTTCCCACTCCTGTGGCTGGGTCAGAGAAACGAACTGTAGCAGTGCAAGTTGCCCCTGCAGAGGGTACTCCAACCCCTGTGGCAGACCCTGTGGCTGGGTCGGAGAGGCGAGCTGTAGCAGTGCAAGTTGCCCCTGCAGAGGGTATTCCAACCCCTGTGGCAGACCCTGTGGCTGGGTCGGAGAGGCGAGCTGTAGCAGTGCAAGTTGCCCCTGTAGAAAAGGTGAAAAAATGGTATAGAGACTCAGGTCGTTTAGAACGCAGAAAGTCTTCTGCTAAGTCTGGGTGTGGAGAAGACGAGGCTGGGCCATCAAGTGTGCAGGAGGATGAAGATGAGGATGAGGATGTCAGAAAATCAACAGTAACTACCCGAACCCTATACCAGCGTGAGCTACGAGATGTGCGAAAAGATTTTGGTCGCTGTATAGGTGAACAGCTTGTCACCTGGCTGCTCCGGTGCTGGGACACTGGAGCCAATGGTGTGGAATTAGAGGGCAGGGAAGCCAAGCGGTTGGGATCCCTTGCTAGAGATGCAAGCATTGACAAAGCAATTGGAGATGGAGCACGATCTCACAGCCTCTGGAGGCGTCTCCTGTTAGCTGTGAAGGGAAGGTATCCCTTCAAGGAAGAACTTGTATGTCTACCAGTCAAGTGGACCACCATGGAGAAGGGAATTCAGTACCTGAGGGAATTAGCCGTACGGGAAGTAATTTATAAGGACCTAGACGACACACAAACATCCACAGATCCAGATGAAGTCGAGTGTACTCGACCCATATGGCGGAAGTTTGTACGGAATGCACCATCAACATGGGCCAGCACATTGTCAATAATAACCTGGATAAACGGTGAAGATCCCACAGTGGGTGACATGGCTAAACAACTCCGGGAGTACGAAGGAAATCTCTCCTCTTCCCTACAGGCCTGCGTCTCGGCTGTGGAGAAACTTTCTGAAGAGGTCCACCAACTTAAAGAGAATTTATCTTCCCCCCCACCTGAACGAACCAGTGGCCACCAACTAAAAGAGAATACTTTGGAGAAACTTTTTGAAGAGGTCCACCAACTTAAAGAGAGTGTATTTTCTTCCCCACCTGTACAAACCAGCGTCTCGGCTATTAGGGGTAAACGTGCATCCGTGCAAAGAAGACAATATGGTGGGTACACACCCCGCGCCACCCTGTGGTTTTACCTACGTGACCATGGAGAGGACATGAGAAAATGGGATGGAAAATCTACTGAGACCCTAGAGGCACGGGTACGTGAGTTGCAAAAGAAAACAATCGGGAGAAAGGGGTTCTCTGAAAAGTTTGCTGCTCCAACTTCCAGCAGGCAGTCCTTTAAACACAGAAACGAAGATTCTGACCAGGACTAGAGGGGCCCTGCCTCCAGCCAGAGGGAGGAAAGGGACAATCGAGTTTATTGGACTGTGTGGATTCGATGGCCTGGCACGTCTGACGCACAGAAGTATAAGGCTCTAGTAGACACCGGTGCACAATGTACTCTAATGCCATCAAGCTGTAAAGGGCCAGAGCCCATCTGTATTTATGGCGTGACAGGGGGATCCCAGCAGTTAACTGTATTGGAAGCTGAAGTGAGTCTAACCGGGAATGAGTGGCAAAAGCACCGTATTGTGACTGGCCCGGATGCTCCGTGCATCCTTGGCATAGACTATCTTAGAAGAGGATATTTCAAGGACCCAAAAGGGTTCCGCTGGGCTTTTGGCATAGCTGCCTTAGAGACAGAGGACATTAAACAGTTGTCTACCTTGCCCGGTCTCTCAGAGGACCCTTCTGTTGTGGGGTTGCTGAGGGTTGAAGAACAGCAAGTGCCAATCGCTACCACAACTGTGCACCGGCGGCAATATCGCACCAACCGAGACTCCCTGATTCCCATCCACGAGCTAATTCGTCAACTGGAGAGCCAAGGAGTGATCAGCAAGACCCATTCACCTTTTAATAGTCCCATATGGCCAGTGCGAAAGTCTAATGGTGAGTGGAGACTAACAGTGGACTATCGTGGCCTGAACGAAGTCACGCCACCACTGAGTGCTGCAGTGCCGGACATGCTAGAACTCCAGTACGAACTGGAATCAAAGGCAGCCAAGTGGTATGCCACAATTGATATTGCTAATGCATTTTTCTCCATCCCTCTAGCAGCAGAGTGCAGGCCACAGTTTGCTTTCACTTGGAGGGGAGTCCAATATACTTGGAATCGGCTGCCCCAGGGGTGGAAACATAGCCCTACCATTTGCCATGGACTGATCCAGTCTGCGCTGGAGCAGGGGGAGGCTCCTGAACACCTGCAGTACATCGATGACATCATTGTGTGGGGTGACACTGCAGAGGAAGTTTTCGAGAAAGGGAAGAAAATAGTCCAAATCCTTCTGAAGGCCGGTTTTGCCATAAAACAAAATAAAGTTAAAGGACCTGCACGAGAGATCCAGTTTTTAGGAATAAAATGGCAAGATGGACGTCGTCAAATCCCAATGGATGTGATCAACAAAATAACAGCTATGTCTCCACCAACTAGCAAAAAGGAAACACAAACTTTCCTAGGTGTCATGGGGTTTTGGAGAATGCATATTCCAAATTACAGTCTGATTGTAAACCCGCTCTACCAAGTAACCCCTAAGAAGAATGCTTTTGAATGGGGCCCTGAGCAACGACAAGCCTTTGAACAAATTAAGCAGGAAATAGTTCATGCAGTAGCCCTTGGGCCAGTCCGAACAGGACCAGATGTAAAGAACGTGCTCTACACCGCAGCCGGGGAGAATGGCCCCACCTGGAGCCTCTGGCAGAAAGAACCTGGGGAAACTCGAGGTCGACCCCTGGGGTTTTGGAGTCGGGGATACAGAGGATCTGAGGCCCGCTATACTCCAACCGAAAAGGAGATATTGGCAGCATATGAGGGAGTTCGATCTGCTTTGGAAGTGGTCGGTACTGAAGCGCAGCTCCTCCTGGCACCCTGACTGCCGGTACTGGGTTGAATGTTCAAAGGAAGGGTCCCCTCTACACATCATGCAACTGATGCTACATGGAGCAAGTGGGTTGCACTGATTACTCAGCGGGCTCGATTAGGAAACCCCAGTCGCCCAGGAATCCTGGAAGTGATTATGGACTGGCCAGAAGGCAAGTACTTTGGGATATCATCAGAGGAGGAGGTGGTCCGTGCTGAAGAAGCCCCACTGTACAACAAGCTACCAGAAAATGAGAAGTATGCCCTGTTCACTGATGGGTCCTGTCGTATTGTGGGAAAGCATCGGAGATGGAAAGCTGCTGTATGGAGTCCTACACGACGAGTTGCAGAAGCTGCTGAGGGAGAAGGTGAATCGAGTCAGTTTGCAGAAGTGAAAGCCGTTCAGCTGGCCTTAGATATTGCTGAACGAGAAAAGTGGCCAGTTCTCTATCTCTATACTGATTCATGGATGGTAGCAAATGCCCTGTGGGGGTGGCTACAGCAATGGAAGCAGAACAACTGGCAGCGCAGGGGCAAACCCATCTGGGCTGCTGCATTGTGGCAAGATATTGCTGCCCGGGTAGAGAACCTGGTTGTAAAGGTACTCCATGTAGATGCTCATGTGCCCAAGAATCGGGCTACTTAAGAACATCAAAACAACCAGCAGGTGGATCAGGCTGCTAAGATTGAAGTGGCTCAGGTGGACCTGGACTGGCAACATAAAGGTGAATTATTTATAGCCCGATGGGCCCATGACACCTCAGGCCATCAAGGTAGAGATGCAACATACAGATGGGCTCGTGACCGAGGGGTGGACCTGACCATGGACACTATAGCACAGGTTATTCATGATTGTGAAACATGTGCTGCAATTAAACAAGCCAAACGGTCAAAGCCTCTCTGGTATGGAGGACGATGGCTGAAATACAAATATGGAGAGGCCTGG
The DNA here is from genome assembly GCF_009769625.2 of Cygnus olor. Taxonomy (NCBI): domain Eukaryota; kingdom Metazoa; phylum Chordata; class Aves; order Anseriformes; family Anatidae; genus Cygnus; species Cygnus olor. Next base: position 2,501,358 of record NW_024429078.1, on the reverse strand, counting down.
CAGATTGATTACATCACACTCCCCCAAACCCGCAACGGCAAGCGCCACGTACTTACAATGGTGGAAGCAACCACCGGATGGCTGGAAACATATCCTGTGCCCCATGCCACCGCCCGGAACACTATCCTGGGCCTTGAAAAGCAAGTCCTATGGCGACATGAAAGAATTGAGTCAGACAATGGGACTCATTTCCGAAACAACCTTATAGACACTTGGGCCAAAGAACATGATATTGAGTGGGTGTATCACATCCCTTATCGTGCACCAGCCTCCGGGAAAGTTGAACGATACAATGGACTGTCAAAGACTACACTGAAAGCAATGGGTGCTGGGACATTCAAAAATTGGGAAACGCATTTGGCAAAGGCCACCTGGTTAGTCAATACTAGAGGATCTGCCAACCGAGCTGGACCTGCCCAATCAAACCTGTTACGCACTGTAGAAGGGGATAAAGTTCCTGTAGTGCACGTAAGAAACATGCTGGGTAAGACAGTCTGGGCTACTCCTGCCTCAGGAAAAGGCAAGCCCATTTGTGGGTGTTGTGGTTTAGCCCGGCTGGCAGTCAAACACCACACAGCTGTTCGCTCACCCTCCCCCCTCCCTCTCTGGGATGGGGGAGAGAAATGGGAAAGTGAAGTCTGTGAGTTGAGATAAAGACAGTTTATTAAGAGAGGGAAAAGAATAACAACAACAACAATAATAATAATAGTATTAATAGTAATAATGTGTACGAAATAAGTGATGCACAATGCAATCGCTCACCACCCGTTGACCGATGCCCAGCCTATCCCCGAGCAGCCGGCCCCCCCCCTCCACCCCGGCTAGCCACCCCTATATATTGTTCAGCATGACGTCAGATGGTATGGAATACCCCTTTGGCCAGTTTGGGTCAGCTGTCCTGGGTCTGTCCCCTCCCAGCTCCTGCTGCATCCCTAGCCTGCTCGCTAGCAGGACAGAGAGAGGCTGAAAAGTCCTTGGCTTGGTGTAAGCACTGCTCTACAACAATTAAAACATCAGCATGTTATCAGCGCTCTTCTCATTCTAATCCAAAACATAGCACCCTGCCAGCTACTAGGAGGAAAATTAACTCTGTCCTAACTGAAACCAGGACATATGGGCTGCATCGATCCTGAACCCTGCTCAGCTCCCCCCCGCCTCATGTCCCCCCCAGCCCCGAGCCGCTTAATATGCACTGCATTGATTAGCCGCCCTGCTAATTTTTCCATCTGGCTGCTGCTCACGCAGGGAGCCCAGGAGATGCAATTCCCCACATCCCCCCGGCACACTGCAGGTGGCTGAGCACTGATGGGGTCCTCTGGGGACCTCAGGCTCTCTTGGGGACCTCGCACCCCTCTGGAGCATCACCGCACCTCTGAGCCGGGGGTCCCTGGTACATGGCCAGGTGCATGCACACTGAGTGCCCCCTGTGTCCCAGTGGGATTGGGGAGCCACTGGTGCCTCCGTTTACCCACAGCCTTGCCACCACCCAGCCTGAATATACCACAAGAGTGAGCATGGGAGCTGGGGGCTCTGGGCCCCCCTCCTGTAGCTCGCTCCCCGCCGGGCACCAACCACCCCTGACCTTGCAAGTGCCCGGCCCCATGCCGTTAATAAGTTAATGGTTATGGGACGGCTCTGCCTGGGCGCTGGCTGCATTTGCAAGCGCTGCTGGCTGGTGGGGGGGCTGTGCCCTGATCCCACAGCCCCCACAGCGGCAATGCTCCCCCCAGTGTCCCCATCCTCAGCATTACACCGGCTTGTTGTTTTGTTGCTCATTCATGGCTGAACAAGCAGGGAGTCAAGGAGGGATCTGCTCAGGTTAACCCCTGGCCACATTGCCCCCCACCTGCCTCATCCCCGCCAGACCTAAGGGAGCTCCCGAGGTGTCCCCTGAGGTGGGGGACATGGCCACGGGGAGACGCGCGCGTGCATGCATGCACTTACCCAGTGTATGTGCATAGGTGTGCACGTGGCGGGTGTGTTTGCACACACGGGGGTGCACAGCTGGGGGGCTGTGCACACACCTGGGCTGTGCCTTGGGTGCCCAGTGACCCCCCGTCCCCATCACCATCCCCTGAGTGGCTTTGTAGTGATGATGAGGGAAGAAGGGCTGGAGAAGAAATTGCATGCTACTGCATCCCCAGCCACTCTCCTTTTGCATGCCCCCCCCATACACACTCTCCCCATGTACACTCCCACATCCCCCCCACGCTGTCCCCTCTCACCCCACGTGCGCCTGTGCTCGCTCCCACACCCCCATGCAGCTGCACACCCCCATGGGTGTCCTGGTGGGGCCAGATCCCACCTCCCCAGGGCTGGATCCCCCCTCCCCACCACACCCTGCCCAGCCTGCTGCTGGCACAGGGGCCTTGCTTCCATCATTAACCCAATTACTGGATTAGCAGAGGCCAGAGCCAGTGAGGGGGCGCACCCCCCCCAAACCCGCCACTCACATCCGATTACAGGGTGGCAGCTAGGGACAAAGCCAGGGGTAGCTGTGGGGTGAGGATCCCCAGAGGCAGAAACCTAGATGATATCACAGGGTCCTGCCAGCCCCAGAATCCCTCCTCTCCCCGCACTTTGTGCTGCCAGGTGGGGGACATTGCTGTCCCCATCTCTCCATGCGCTCGTCCCCAGCTCCCACGCAAGCCCGGACTGCTGTTGTTCCCCTCCTGCACGCAGCGCCTGTCTCCTCACACCCTTGATTAGATTTTACACCTCCTCCTCAGAGCCCACATGCAGAGCCCCAAGGAGCTGCAGTTAGGGAGCTGGGGCTGCGGTGGCCACCGAGGCTCCCGGTACCCCCCAGACTGCAACAGGGCTGGGGCTGGCACCCCCTGGGCACCTCGGGCTGGGACAAGGGGTGTGGAGGGGGTCAGCCCCAAACCCTGCCCAAAACACCCATGAGTCCATATGGCTCCATACGTGCACGCACAGGGGTGCCTATACATGCCGGGACACTACATATGTCCCCAGACATGCACACGGGGGTGTTCAGACACATGTGGGCACACACACTGCACTCAGGGCACATGCATATATGGGGCCATACATGCTTGGACACATCCATACACGTGGGCACTCCTATGGGTTCCCTATTCAGCAGCATGCACACGGGTTTGTATGCACAGGGGCACTTATATGGATCCATACACATGTATGGGGTCTTGCAGGGGTCCACGCACACATGGGTGCTCATGTGGGTCCACAAACACACGGGCTCACAAGCATACCCGCACGGACATTTATATGGATCTATACACTCACATCAGTCCATGCACACACACACAAGACCCCGCACCCACAACACTCCTGTGAGCACCCCCATAGGCACCCCAGGAGCCCCTGCTCCTCCCCTGTGCCCCGCTGCTTGTGCTGGGCTGCTGGAGCTGCCACTCGACAGGGATTACCGCGCTGACCCTTGGTGCCGCAGCCCCGCTCCCCCCTCAGCCCCCTCACCGCAGGTGGTCCCGACCCTGGGATGAGCCCTGCCTGCAGGTTTGTGGTTGAGAAATCTGCCGGCAGCCGTGGCCAGGAACAAACATGGCGCCCGTCCCGCTGCGGTGTAACCAGAGACCCTCTAATTTAGCCCCGGCAGCCCTGCGGTTGTTGTTCCTGCACCTGGGTGGAAGATGCGCCGGGAGGAGGAACAGGGCAGGGCGACCACCTCCTTCCTCCCCACTGGGATCCCTTGTGAGCTGCATCCGTCCCAGCTGGCGGGGACAAACCCAATGGAGAAAGTGACGAGGAGAAAGCAGGAGAGTGAGCAACACCGGGCTCTTGCCAGCCACCTCCAAGACAAATGTGTGCCCCAAAATGCACACAGCCTGGGGGGGTACCCCATGGCGGGCAGCAGAGAGGATCACAGGGTACAAAGAGACCTCCCAGAGCTCTGCCCGGGTCTCTACCCACGGGCTGTACACAGACCAGCACCAGGCTGAGACACGAGGCAGGGTAAGGAGGTCTCCCAACCCTCCAGCAGCAGAGCAGCCCTCCCAGATCAGAGCAAAGGTCCTGCTGGCCCCCCCATATTCATGACCCGAGGAACGGCCCCACGTATTTCCCCTGTGCTCCCCTGGGCGACACACAGTTTGCCTTTTAACCTCCACCACCTCCTCTTCTGCCCCTTCCTCCCTCCCGAGCAGGGAACCTGTTCTCCAGGCTGGGCCAGACACAGCCCCACAGCCTGGGGAGGGACCAGGGGACATGTCCCCCCCCAAGGAAGATGACAAGGGTGGGACAGAAGTGACAGCCACCCTGCAGCCCCCAGGGCAAGCCAGCACCGCACGCGGCCTGCCCCAAACTGCCACCCTTATGGGGCAGCACCACAAAAAACTCCTTTCCATTCTCCCTGTCCCATCCCATATAAGCCATCCAGTGGTAATCGGTCCCTTTGTCCCTATGCACCTGGGGGCACTGAAGGTAAGGGACATGCCACTGTCCCCTGGCTGGCTGGGACAAGCCACCTGGTGGGAGACCCACATGCAGGATGTGGTTGGTCTAGGGCTGGGCAAAAAGAGGGAAGGAAGCAAGCGAGCAGCCAGCTTCCACCTCGGGAGCCTTGGCAGGATTTATCCCCCTACCCCGATGTCCCCTTTGATCCGTCCCCTCGTATTTACACCGCGATTTGCTCCTGGCAGCAGCTGGCTTTGCTCCTGCCCTGACCAGGGGCAGGGTGTGGGGCCGAAGGAGAAGAAATACCTGGGATGCTTTCTCTCTGCAAAGCCTCCCTGGCCCCGGGAGTGAGGGAGGAGCCGCGTTCCACCTCCTGCCCGACCCCGGGAACAGGACAGTCAGCCTTTTTCTGCGCAGCAGGCTGTAACGTAACACTTCCCCGCCGAGCTATTCGGCCTATGCAGCACACCCACACCGGAGGTGACCAGCCTCCCTGGCACAGCTGTGGTGCTGCCCGCTCATGTCCCAGGGGGACCGGGGACCTTGCCGTGGGGGATGTCCGGGCAGAAAGTCTGGTCCCTGCAGCCATCCTTATCCCCTCCTGCTGGGGGTGAGCACCGCGGTAAGTGTCCCTGTCCCTGTGCACCCCGCAGCATTGGGTGGATATAAGGGACGTCCTGCTGTCCCCTGAGCAGCGCTACCCTAAAAAGCCACGCAGCAGATGCACAGGGACATCTCTGCCTGCTCCATCCCTTCACTGTACCCTCCCTGTCTCGCCACAACCCCAACGAGCACACCAGGAGTGCAAACCTGAGTGGTGCTGTGCAACCCGCACTCACACCCCTGCACCCACAGCATGCACACCAGGGCTTGCACAACCCAGCTGGGAGGTGTCCATACAGAGGCCTTTTCTCCTCCCTATATATGAGCCCCACGGGCCTTGTGATCCCCCAGATCTCTGCACAACAAGGGTCTCCCCTGTTCCCAGTGGGAGCGAGTGGATGGGGTTGAGGTGCTGCTCCCTCCAGCCCATATAGGAAGTCAGAGAACACATCCAGCAGCCACAACACATCATAGAAACACAGGGGAGCTCAGCTCCTGGGGTGACTGTGCACCAGGACCCTTGTCATGTCCCCTCGGCAGCATGACACGAGGGGAAAGCTGCATCTGGTCCCTTCCCTCCCCTCCCATACTGCACGAGGGCTGTCCCCGGGGCTGTTGCCCCACCTGCCCCCCCTCTGCCCCCTCCATCTCTGCACAGGGACCACGCAAAGCCTCCACGGACAGGGGACACCCCCTTTTACCACGGGGGACAGAGCCTGTCATGGGTCAGGGTGGGCATGGGGAGGTGCCTGGATGCTGGGCACCCTGTTGTGCCCCAGGGAATCCTCCCAGCC